>NC_056728.1:391796260-391803760 GCF_019279795.1 Protopterus annectens
TTTAAGGTAATGTCAGTTTATTTCTTTCTCAAGGACAGCTATACATTTTACACTCAAAGGAGAATATAAATTTCAAAAAATCTGAAATAAATTCTGATATTATGCTATCCAAGACATCTTAAAATAAGAGTAGTGGACAAAAGGGAAGAAAAGAAAGAAAGAAAGAAAGAAAGAGAAAAAAGGAAGCAAGTGAATGTGGATGCAAGATAACAATTTGAACTATGGGTTGAAAGTTGGGGAAGGTCTTGTACAATAGGGAGACAAAGGAAAGAAAGGGAAATACAAAGTCATGATAAAGTGGAAAATTAGATCCAATAGGAGTAAATCACAGGGAAAATACTGCAGAATTAAGGGACAGTAAGATTGCTACAGAATGGGGAATAAAGCTAACCATAGGGAGGAAAACAGGAACTAGAATAGAATTAGATAAAAATAAAAAATAAAATCAACTGCTATTTTAAGTTTGCAGTGATATTAAAGAACTCTTATTTTTAAATAAATAAAAAAAAATTATCAATATTGCATTTAAGCATGTCTTTTATTCCAGTTTCTACAGATTTCAGGATGCTGAGACTTCTAGATGTGTTTTACATTAGTCACTGCACTAAATAAAAGATTTAGGTCAGTACCAACAAATGCAATAGTAAAGTGTATTTGTTTTTCATATATGTCTATAAAAACATCTGCTTAATTAATTCCAGACAAAAGAACATTATTTTCAATGAAAATGCAGTGGATTGCTTTTACTTTTAACTACAACCAGTTTTTAAATTGTTATGATTGAATGCATATGCTATGAAGGAGTATTTTCTTAATGTTCGTACAACTAAACTACATTTGCCTGTAGTTTAGAGATGTCCAAACACGGGACTGTGTTTCAACGTACCATTACACCATCTGAGCCCTAGAAGAATCACCTAGCTTGATCATCAGCGAAAGCTGAAATAATATGGAAACGTCTTTGTGTTGTGCAGATAGGAAACAATGGATAGGCTGAGAATGTCTGTTTGCTTTTGGAGTCTATCCTGCCCTGCACAGGAGCATTTGGTGTACTGCTGCCAAGGCCCTTACACTTTGCTGTTGGTGGTCCATACCTAGTGTAATCAATACCCCTTCTTTTTTTTAAATACATTTAATCTCATCAAGATTACTTTTGTCAACAGGATAGTTCCAAGTTCCATGAGACTGCATTAGAAAACCTGTTAAAAATATGACCTTATGTGAATTGAGGATAAAACCCCCCACACGCACCATCCATGTAGTGGCTTCCTGTTCATGCTCTCTGTACTTATCTTGATGTCTGTCCAGTGTTCTTCCCACTCTACCCTGCCTCATTCTCTATCCCCTTGATTTCCGTTGTGAAAACTGAAGCAAAATAATTATTCAGTATATTGGATATTTTCATTCCTCCTTGAATTCCCTCCCGTCTTTGCTTTGCCTAGCCAGATCTGCTCCTCCTTACCTCGTTTTGGTATTGTAACTAAAAAGCAATTTTCCCTTGCCTGATCCTTACTACCACCTGCCTTTCAACTTACACTTTTATTGCCCTCATCACCTTTGTTGTCCGTCTGCCTAAACTGTCCCACCTTTACCTTCCTAACCTCTCATTTCCAACTCTTGAAAACCCTATCATTTGCCATAATTACTATTTTCGCATTTTTTGTTATATTTTAGACATTTGTTAATTAGACAAGTCCACTGGGCACATGTGTATCTTTTCAGGGTCAACCTAGAAATACACTTTCTGGATACATGACTTAGAGTCAAACAGTAGCCAAACAAAGGTGGAAAAGATAAAAACCTGTACCTTCAGTAAAGGAAATTCCTCTTTAACATCTCAGAGCCTGTATCCTCAGCACTAACTGACAGAGAAAGCTATGTAGGAAGCTCAGGAAGTGTGTGCGTGTGTGTGTGTGTGTGTGTGTGTGTGTGTGTGTGTGTGTGTTAAAGAGATTGGTCTATGAAAGGAAGGAGTATGCTGAGAATGGAGAAAAGGTAATAAGTCTCAGTTAAGTGTATGCTTCTTTCTTCAAAAAGGAGGGAAGAGTGCCACTTTGTGTAGGGGGAAAGTGGGAGTATCCCTTTGACAGTGAAATTATTTAAAGGAAACTCATTGATTTAAGGGCTAATATATATATATATATATATATATATATATATATATATATATATATATATATATATATATATATATATATATATATATATATATATATATATATATATATATATAAATATATATACATAGTCTTGACAGCATAGCCCAAGAACAGTAAAGAATGCAGTCGATATGCATATAGATCCCCTGGTGGAGATTTCCAGCTGTTCATTCAGCAGCTGTAATGCTTTGACAACTAAAGAGTGAGAGGTTATCATGATACCACATCACATAAGAGATCTATAACTGACTCTGGAAATTACAGATCTATAAGCCTACCTTTAGTAGCAGGGAAAGTCATGGAAATGTATGTATATATTATGTATTTATTTATTATTTGGTAACTGGGAAAGTGAACTGGTCCAGACACCATTTTCATCTGCAACCCAGGCTTAGCGGCAATAATTAGTGCAAGTAAACTTACGTTATAGTGAAGGAAGGATGAGTTAGTATTCTGGACAACAGTGTTTGATAGTATGTGTGACAACATGGGTTAGTGGAAAAATATGATACTTCAGTTCTTGTCTGATTCAGTTTTATGAGTGTGTTAGTCCAATATTTGACAATGGAAATCTGACTTCTGCAGATACTTAGACTCAGTCCCTCAAAGGAGCCTGACTGACAAGTGCAAGGGTTTTGAGGTAGGAGGGAAGCTAGCTAAGTACTTTGAAGGGGGGGGGGGGTTCAGCAGCAGGAAGCTGGGAGTAAGGAGCACTAATTAAGGGAATCCTTTAAACAAAAGAGAATGGTTTACTGGCACTCCGCAAGTGTTTTATCTGGGACCAGTGTTCTATAGTTTCTTTGTATTAGACATCACAAGTACATCTCTGAGAAGCTTACTGAAACAATGGATAAGGACAAATCAAATGTCACTGCATATCTTGAGCTCACAAAGACATTTGACACATCCCACACTCAGGTATTATAAACTCTCCCAGCTAAATGAAAATCCTTATGCAACTCGTTGGATAGCAAAATGGCTCATAAATAGAATCTAGGAAATTAGGGGGGGGTGGTTCTTAATCTTCTCAAAGACCTATCACTAGTGGTGCATCCCATGGTTCAGTCCCTGGGTCATTCTTGTTTTGCATTTATTTTTCAGCTATCAAAGCAAATGTTAAGGGTTTAGGGCTGACCAAGTTTGCGGATGACTATAAACTTGATGCTATCATATACTCCCCAGACCTTATCAAAATTTGTCAAGAGGACCTTTTCCAAACAAACATCTGGTGTCAAAACCATGGACTAAAACTAAATGCAAAGAAATGTATAGTTGTATCCTTTCACAAGCATTAATTCTCTTGTAACAATCACATTCACAATATGCCACTGAAAGTTAATAAAATAGTCAGGGATTTGGAAACCTATGTCGATAATGATGTGTCTGATCACCATGTATCCACTGTTGTAAGGAAGCCCTTCTTCATCACAACACTTATATCTAAAGTTATATTACCCAGGTCAAGGGTGTAATCATTCTATTGCACTTAGCTCTCATCAGGCCAATCACTGAATAAAATATCCTAGTTTGTATGTACCTGTCTAACCACTTGTCACAACTGCAGTGATCACAGTTCTTTTTCTCTAAAAAGATCAAGGGCCTGAATTACAAAAATGATGCCGACCATCTCAAAGCCTTCTTCCTCTTCTTGGTATCATACAAGCTACTAAGAGGTAACCTCTGCCTTGCTTATAGAGCCATGGCAGACCGTATCCTGTCAGACCTGTTACACATTTGAAAGTCCAGTGCTAGTGTGAACACCTGCTATGGGGATCTCTGTCAGTTTTGCAACATAAATATAACATGCTGAAGGAAGAAGTATGCATCATAGAGAATACCTCTTCTATGAAACCATCTTTCACCACACGTACAGCAATGTACTTCTCTTATGCTATTCGAATGTAATTTGGATGAATGGATGGGAAAATACTAATTCATTCATGGTTTAGTACTCACATCCCTCACTGACAGAGACATAAAATAAGTGTCCCAGCATAACTTTGTTCTGCTCAACTCGGTTATTCTTATGAGAAAATATAAGGGCTAAAAATGGACATGGGAATGTAAGGTTGGGCGTTTTAAGATTCCCACAGGTCAATAGTCTAGTAAGTACCTATACACCTATGAACCTGTAAGAAGTCATTATTTGTGGTTGACACAAAGACAAGAAATATATTGGGAAAGGGAGAAGCAAGACTTTGAAGTAACCTGAAGAGAAATGCAAATAACATGAGCAGCGCCACTGAATCTTTAATACAGATAAATGTAAAATATTTCCTCTAGAAAATAGAATACCAACTGCAATGAATGACCATTAAAAGCAAAGCTAAATGAAAAAAAAAACTACTGTTGTAATAACAGCAAAAATGGACCTCTAGGAGCAAACTGAGAAAGTTTCAACCAAGTCAAGAAAGATGCTGATCTGCAGTCTTATGAGAATGGGCTCCAGGAACAGAGAGGATCCTATTGTTAGGCGGTGTACTGTTTCATTCCAGTGGCCACACTGGGATAAGGACATCAAGCTAGATGAGAATGGATGCAAACTGCCCACTCCAAGTAACTTTGTTGGGTGCATAGTCATGACCTTCTTCAATTGCAGAAAGGTGATCTTTGTCTTATCATCTACGAGGGTTGCCAATTGACTTGGTTCTCAGGGCATAGCCCATACAGTTTCACAAGCCCTGGTACTAAAGTGGTCTCCATATATTTTATGAAAGATAAAATCAGCATCCCTTTGACCTCAGTTGTGGAATGTCCTTCTAGACAGTGTTCATTGCAGTCATTTCAGTGTCTGACAGGATGTGTTTTGGAGTAAGCATGAGGTCCTGTTGATTGGGTAGCTTTACTGTACATGTAAAGATGGAGTTATAACATTCTCATACTTCAGTGTCATTAATGGATGCATGTATCAAGAACTTAATCTGGTATTGCTTCCCTTGTCAGTCAGTCCATGTGTACTAAGCCTAGTAGAATAAGTATGGAATTGTGGTTAGTTTTCAAGAGCAAAGACGTCTGCAGATCTAAGAGGTTCTCCTGTGTGGTTAGGAGCAGCTAGAGCAGGTGAATTCTTTGAGACTCATACCTGTCCCTCTATAGGGTGCCTGCCAGTCACTCAAACATAATCTACTGACAGCCTAAACTGTAACTTTCAAATATCCAAATGCAGAAGGGTAGAGTAAGTAGAATGCTGACACATTAAGTAATACCAAACGTTTCAGCATTCAAGATGCATGTGTATGTGCAGGTGTTTGTGGGCTAGGGTTAGAGGAAGAGTCACGGAAGGGAACAATATGTATTGTATATGTGTAATGTATGGGTGTGCACTGTATATATGTAATGTGTGTGTGTGTGTGTGTGTGTGTGTGTGTGTGTGTGTGTGTGTGTGTGTGTGTGTGTGTGTGTGTGTGTGTGTGTGTGTGTGTGTGTGTGTGTGTCTTGTTTAGTGGTATTGTTAGGGAAAGTGTTTTGTAATGCAGTGTTTTATGTTTAGCATTGGGTATCATTAGAGTTAGGGTTAGCACATCTGAGTAAAGTGGTGCAAGGAGGTGAAGCTACCCAGGTGGAGAAAGGCAATACCCTGTTACTAGATCCTCTTATTCATGTGAGAATCACACAATGCAAAAGGAACATGTGCAATAAGAAATCATTCGGCTCCAGATGATTATAGATAAGGTAAACTGTGGTAATATGTAGGTAGTGGTAATATGTAGGTAGAATAACCTGTCTAATGTGAAATGAAGAATATATGTCCTTTTTATGTGTTATTGTATGTATGTATATGTCTTCTCAATTTGAGCATGACACATGCAATTTTGTTTAGACTGCACTTATGTAGGTTAAATGACAGTAACGTTTACTTTGACTTGTTCTTTGACATTGACTTTGAGGTATCCAGACGTATCCCTTTCTAGTCATCATCAGCAGACCCATAATAAGTGCCAGCATCAGCCTGTCATTGAACCTGTGCCTCTACCTGCCACCATAGCAGCTATTGTAGCAGTGTTCTGTGGTGGGAATGCACAGCAAAATGCACACAGAAATGAGCATTCTTACCTGTCACAGAACTGTGCCACTGTTGTATGCATGCTAAGGGTGTTCATAGCATGCAAACTCAACTTCCTACTGTTGCCACACTGATGGGACCCGATATCTAGTAGACCATAAACAATGCCTAGAAAACAACTGCTGCCATCTTGCTGCACTGTCTATATGCAGTACACTTATATGGTAAAAGATACTAACCTGGTGCATTATCCACTGTGACATGTGGGGGATGGTCAATGCTGACATCAGTGGGACATGTGGGGGTTGGTCAATGCTGACATCAGTGTCTACTGTACTAGGGATGATCCTGTAACCACGCCAGTGTCTCGTATAAGAATATCAAAAACTCCTCTGCCTCTGTCAGCCTGTTGTTCCCAGACGCTCATCCCCATCAGTGACCTTTAAGTTGCTATGGAATGTTTATTTCTTATGAAATAGCACCATTTTCCTAAGGAGAATCCGGAGAGTGGTTTCTTCTGCTATCACCCATAGCAGATTACCTGCATGGTGTGTGAAAAAGAGGAAGAAAATATTTTATCTTCTTCGTGGTCATTTCAGAAGCATGTACTGGGCTCCTTGCATGGTGCATTTAAGAAAGTGGATGCCTGTTAAGAAATGGATGAGGAGCTGCCCTT
The DNA here is from genome assembly GCF_019279795.1 of Protopterus annectens. Lineage (NCBI taxonomy): Eukaryota > Metazoa > Chordata > Ceratodontiformes > Protopteridae > Protopterus > Protopterus annectens. The sequence goes on from NC_056728.1 coordinate 391,803,099, forward strand.
TGCCATGGGCATCACCAGGAAGATGGAACAGTGCTGGCATCATTTTGATGACCTGTGGCACAGGAACCCTTACAAGCTCCCTTGGGCTGGAATACCCATAATGGTATAAGTCTTTTTTTTCTTGTTTTTCTATTTTCTCTTTTAATTTTACCCATTTTAGGTTTGGGACTGTTATTTCTTCTGAAAATAACTGTCAGGGTCATCATAGACATTAGGTCTACTTCTGTCTGGATCTTTGACAACAGGTGATAGTGGTGATGGTACTGTATATGATATACCTACAGTATTTGTGTGGAATTCTGCAGGACCCTATTCTGAAATGTGGATCATGCTGTGCCATGTTATAATGACTGCACACTGCCTGGTGTGTCGTTATATTCCATTATGATCAATCAAATCCTTTAAAAATTAGTTATGCCTTATTGATTTTTCTATACTGAGAAACATGTCTTGAAAATGCCTAAAGATAACATTTTTTACAGAGGGGTTCACTCCTGTGCACCCCTGTGTGGGTGGCTTGGTCACTTCATACTCCCATACTTGTATATATCAACATTTACACATCGTTAGGGAAAGTGAAAAAATACTAGAGTGCACAACAGCCTCATGCAATATAACTGCATGTAGTTTCTACAAACCAAAATAAAAATAAATCAAAGAAA
>NC_056728.1:391808760-391908760 GCF_019279795.1 Protopterus annectens
ACATTTTTAAGCAGAAGTTAGAGGCAATGCCTTTTATTACATTTAGTACACAGATAAGAGTGTAATGGCCCTTCCCCCTTTGAGGTTTCTGGTTAAATTACTTGGTTACAGGCACTTGTTTGGAGGTAGAAAGACTCAAACCTTGTACCCATAAGACAGCTCATTTAGAGCTTGAAGATTTATTCCTCCACACCAACTGCCTGCCCTCCCTTAATTCTTTTACTGGTAAGTCATTCATTAGAGTTTCATAGTTACTATTGGTCAGAAAATGCATTTTCATGCAATGACTGTTGTAGTTTTACTAACCATTTAAAAGAATTAGAGTTATCTGGTACTTAAACTCTGATCTGTTAGTGAATTGCTTCCTAAAGTCAAAAATAAAAGGTTTGAATCCTCGTACTTCCATTTGTTATGTTGGGACTGTGAAAAACTCACTCAGGCAGTAACTGTGCACCTGGGTCATCCCTTAAAAGCTATAGTTTCTCCACTGGGCTAAACTGGTTAAATAAAAGATAAAACAATATTTAAAAGTTCTCTGTTTGGGGCCCGCCAATTACTTTTAGCTTTGTCCAGAATTCTTGAGCAAATAAATTGAGAATTATTTTGGACTGTTCATTGCAAAATGTGTTTCTTCATGGTAAATTATTGTGGATTACAATCATTAAATAATATCAGGGATGTGTGAGTTTCAGACGGTGTCCTTCAGAAAATGTTCAATAATGCATAACTTGTTATTCTCTCAACTTTCTAAGTGAAAGCTTGTTTTAATAAACTTTCTAAGCACATAAAATATTTAAATGCTGTTCTAATTTTATTCCTTTTTTATGATTCTTGATCTAAGAAACTCAGAGGTCAGAGGGAAGTTGCACTGTGTGGTTCTGACATCAATAAGCTGAGATGCCTTTTTGGGCCATTATTTATGATTTACTTTTTTACTTGATCTCAAGCAAATATCTAAGGTGCACAGTCATAGAAGTGGCTGTAATTTATATATGCATGTGTGTGTGTCTGTGTGTGTGTGTGTGTGTGTGTGTGTGTGTGTGTGTGTGTGTGTGTGTGTGTGTGTGTGTGTGTGTGTGTATACACAAGCATGCACAAGATCAAAGTATTAGTAATGCAGTGTGTAGAATAAAGTATTAATAACTGAGATGGGAAGAAAGGCTAAAGTTGTTTGTCACTGACAATTTGTAAAACTAGAGATGCTAAGAGGAAATTGGACAATAATTTGCTTATTTGTGTGTGTGTGTGTGTGTGTGTGTGTGTGTGTGTGTGTGTGTGTGTGTGTGTGTGTGTGTGTGTGCGTGCGAGCATCTGCGCGCACATGCGCATTTATGTGTGGACAATTTCAACTTATTCTCAAGTCTTTAATGCTTTAAGAGCTGAATGTGGTAAAACACATTATGTTACAACTGCTTTATAACTTTTTGACTTTTCAATAATGTAAAAGGAAAATTTTCCATTTTAACTTAGTCTTAGTGACTGATCTGGCAAGCAAAGAGAGATTGGGGATATCAAAGAACTTTGTAGGAGTAAAAAATCAACAGTTCAGCCATGGTGTGAGCTTCCTTCCTAGATGTTAATAAATGTGTCATACTTTACCCATCTGTTCCACATTGTACAAGATTGTGTGTTACACAATGACTCGCTATTAGCATTCAGAAATGTGCATGCTGATTGGTCAGCTCAACCAGTGTGCCTGTTGTAATATCCAACATATACCAAAAACAAAAGGTCTGATCACCCAGACTTTCTTCTATTAATATATGCTACAGTTCAGGTCAAGAAGTACAAAACCTAACACCCAGAATATGAGACAGATAGGGCAGAAATATAAGGAAAATTAGGTATGTTATGCAAAACTAACAATATGTGCCTGATTTTCCTTGTATTTCTGCCCAGTCTCTGTCATACCTCTGAACTGTCCAGATTTCAAACTTTTTTCTTAAATAGATAAATAAAGAAGCAATGGAGATCTTTCTTTCTCCATTTCTTCCCTTCCAAATCACTGATGTACTGCGTAAGTGTGGGAACTTAAGTCCCATACACATGCACAGTACATCAAAAAAGCAGCAAGATATGTAAAGAAAGTGGAAGAACACAACAGAGTCAGTATACAAAGACATTATTAAAGAAAAGTAAGTCATTTTTTTAAATAATATTTTTGTATAATTGCAATAACCAACTCCTGGGTGTGATATATTGAAGATTTACCCATGGTTGCCTTTGTTTAATCACTTGGGCTTCCCACTCATGATTAAACCACATCAACCATGGATAAATCTTCAATACAGCACACCCAGTCTTTGGTTATTGCTGTAGTATTCTACATTTGGAAGACAGAAGGCTGACTATGGCTGTTGTTTACACTTTTGCTTGTTGGCATTGGTATGGTACTCATAATTTTGCAAGCCTGCTATATTGCTTGATTACTTGATGCTGACCAGAGTTGATTGTATTTTTTTCTTTTTTGTGTGTGGGGGAGGAGTTGCTTGGCTTATCCATCTGGGGCCTTGGATTTTTGCAGCATGAGTTATTTCTCCTGAGAGCCTCTAAAGGTTGAATAACTGGGCATGTGGTAAAATAAGTGTAAATAACATTTTAGTCATGTTGTGAGCGCCTTTCCTATTTGTTAGTTAATGTTTTACCATTTTGTCATTTGTTCCACCTTACGAGAAGCAGTATAGTGTTCCACGTTTGGAAGATGGAAAGTTGATAATGGTTGCAGTTTCTTTCATTCTTTTTATTACTGGTACTGTGGGTGTTATTGTATGTCAAACCATACTAAATTATCTGAAAATGAGGAAATCTCAGTTTAAGAATTTAAGGATATGTAGATTTAATTATCTCAGTCATTAAAACAACAAATTCCTAAAGTCTTCTGCTGAGACTTGTTAATAGACAGTTATAGTAACCTTCAGAAAATCATAAAATCATAAAATCCTCTGTACATCCTCAAAGTATTCAAATCCTAGAATGGGTTATTGTGACCAGACATTCCTTTTTGAGTGCTACCCATACATGTACTGCCCTGACTTTACATCAGATGTTTGTAGTATCCTTCATAATATTTTGGATTTTCTGGTAAATCACTCATGCATGATTGCAATAAGTCAATAGTGCCAGTATTAGAGTTTTATTTTTCTTATTGTTTGTAAAATACATATCTGTGTGACTGTTGCTGTTCTATTAACTTTTTAAGTGACTTGGCCAAATTGAGAGGTATGGTGCTACCCCAAAGCATTCAGATCTAATTATTTCTGTTTGTTATTTCAGCAAACCATACATAGAGTACTAGATGGTTCATGTTGCTCCATTTGCTTGTTGTTGTCTATTTGCAATTTCAGTAGCTCACCTGATAGCACCTTCATCTTTTGTGCAGATGGCTGTAGATTCTTTTCCCATGTCAGATACTTGGATTTTTTTCCAGTACTGACACTGCAGAGCAGCATGGGGGGGTGATGCACTTCTGGGTGTGCCATACTTTGGATGATATGTTAAACCGAGGCCCTATCTGCCTGAGATGGTGATAGCTCAGGTGGATGTAAAAGATTCCATGACACCCATTGAAAAGAGTTTGGGAAGTTCCTCTGTATCCTGGCCAAATTTCCCCTAGTCATTATGAATATGCGCCGCAGGGCTTTTGTGAAAACAGGCCATTGGCCTAGTGGGACTAACTTGGTAAAAAAAAAAAAAAGTAGAAATAATAAATAAATATTTATTTAAAATTTGTTTGCCAGGACAGTCCGACTGGGACAGAGCCCATTTTCAGAGGAGGCCTGGGGAGAAATGTTTCAGATGCATGCCTTTGGAATAAATTCTAAATTTGGAAATAAATTATGATTACCACTATATATTATTTATTTCATTATATCTTTGTAGTCTGACTATTGTAATGCATCAGAATCATTAAGAGGTTATAGAAATTCAGCAAGCCCTGCACGGTGTGCAGGACTAGTGCAGGAGCTCCAGCAGGCAATATGTCTGCCGTGTGATCCAGGAATAAGCTGCAGGGACGTGCACGAGCGCTCCTGCACTAGTCCTGCACGGACTCAGCTCCTGTATGCAAATTACCCCATTTGCAGGTGAAATCCATGCAAATTAAGTGAATTTGTGATCCAGGAAGCTGGCAGCCGGCTGTGTAAGATTAGTGTAATCTGCAGAAATGTGCTCAGTTAGTAACCGAGTACATTTCTGCAAACTACATAACTGAGCCATGACAGCTCCAAATAAAGGGTGTAAATTATGTTGAAAGCAGGCCAATGGCCAAATATATGGCAATTGGCATGGAAAACAGTTGCAAAACAAAAATAATATTTTCATTTTTTTTAGCCGATTTCAGCTGTTTAAGTGTAGGGCAGGGGCGCGCAAACGGGATCGGGCGAAAAAGAAAAAAAAAACTAAAATAAGCGTTCTAACCAAAATCACTATTTCACCATTATATTCAATGACAGGCAGAAGACAACATGGCCAGTGAATAGTGGTTGTTAAGGGAGGAGGCTTAGTGTGGGACCTGTAACTATGCATCAGCAGGCAATCCTATGCAAATGAGGGGAATGATACTGAATCCCAGATTTCCCCTACATGCCAGTAAGCACCCAACAGTGTAAGAAAAGGAATAGCTTGGTGCAAGCCTAGGAGTTAGCTGACATCATGGGGAGGTGTCAGGTATACTGTAGGCAGATTGGAGCCCTGTGGCTCAGGTTTGCCCTTAGCTTAGCAGAGCTAAGCAAGGGGTGTGTCTGAGGCTGCCTAGCACTCTTTACATTGCCTAAGCAGGTGTGCCTGCCATGCATCGGGTTTTAAAGGGGAAAAAAAAGGTAAACCAGGAAATAGCAGCTCTGTGCACATTTGAGCACTATGTTTGTGCGGCACGCCCCCAGGCTTAAACAGGAAGGCAATGGGAAGAGAAAACAGCAGTAAGAAGGTAATCTAGGAGTACTAGCATAGCTGGCAGGTGAAATGTATCAGAATCAGCCAATTACACAGGCAGCAGACCAGCTCAGCCCAGAACACTACTATAAACTATGCAAACACCTACCCCTCTGGTTTTTCCCACATACTCTACACCACCAGTGTATACAAGCGGGGAAATTTTAACAAACATAAATAACAAAATGATAGGGGCTGCAGCAGCTATCAGACATCAACATGTGGAAGAGGCTGAGGGTGGTGAGAATGAGAATGCTGTCAACCAATCCATAGTGAGGAGATGGAGAAGGGTGTACAGACCCAGGGTAACCTACCAGAGGCTACATGAGCTGGAGATAGTGGAGCACAATAGGGTGGACAGGGACCTCCTACAGCAAATTGTTGAGCTGTGCCAGCCACGCCTGACACACAGAACTAACAGAGGGGAACCCATCCCAGTGGATACCAAGGTATGTGTAGGCCTAGGAATACTAGCCACAGGTATCTCCTGAAGGCCAACTGGGGATATCATGAGGATCTCACAGGCATCAGCATCCAGGATATTCCACCAGTTCCTGGATGCCATGTCAGAACATGCCGGTGAGCACGTATATTTCCCCAACACCCGTGAGGTGTTGGCCAGCAGTATGCGTTTCTTCCACCAAATAGCAGAATACACTGAGGTAGTGGGAGCTATAGACTGCATGCACATATGCATCAAAGCACCACCTGATGAGCAGGGTAGGGTCTATATCAACCACCAGGGCTTCCCCTCCATCAACTGCCAGGTCATGTGCGATGCCCAGGGCATTATAATGAATGTGTGTGTGCTGGCCGCCCTGGAAGCTATCATGATTCCCACATCTGGCATCTGATGCAGATGTACCAGAGATATGCCAGTGGGGACATCCCTTATGGTCACCTAATGGGGGAGGCTGGTTACGCACTGGAGCCGTGGCTGATGACATCCTTTAAAAATGCATACACACCCGAACAAGAACTCCATAATGAGGCACATGTACAGACCAGAATTATAATAAAGCGTGTATTTGGGAAGCTCAAATCATGGTTCTGGTGCCTGGACACATCCGTTGGAGCCTTGCAGTACTCACCAGCTATATGTATTCAAATTGTCATTGTATGTGCCATGCTACATAATATGATCCTGCAGAAACAGCTGCAGCAGGAACAGCATGGGCCCCCCACCAATGCCAAGGCCTGCACAGGCACAGAGTGACTCAGAGGAGGAACAACCTGAGCCTGCCCCAGTAGGCAGATGGAGGCATGACCAGTATGCCCTATCCTTGGCAAAGAGGCAATGCATAGCACATACACTGACACAGTAGGGACCCAGGGAATGACACCTCTCTGACTCGCACATAAGTAAAAGGGATGCCAAACATGACACTACCTGTGCTCAACCATGTATAGGAAGTGTACTATGTGCATCCAACATAGACAGCCCTCCAGCACCATCCTCAATACTGGCACACCCACAAGGTAAGTCACTCTCCTTACCGATTTCTGAATGGAACAGCATGTGTTGTTCTTGTACCTATGGTATGGATGTGAGCATGCAAGGGAATCGAGTGGCTGAATGGGATGCCAGCAGATAGTAGACACCTATAGTGGCAGCATGAGATTTGTAACAAATACTGGTGTCACCATAGTAGCCAGTACTACACATGGTGACAAAACCCACTGCAGGAAATGTACTGGGCCACATGTGTGTCCATGTGACACACACATGCCAGTCAGGGAGGTTCACATACCCAACAACAGTCTTAGCCAGCAGGACAGGTGTAGACAAACACAAACAAAGGCTGTGCTAAGGCCTCTGAATGATGCCTATTGGTAACCTCCCCCCCAGGCCTACACAGACAGACTACATAAGGTCAGGCAGTGGGATGTTAGTTCTGAAGAGTAGGAAGTCAGAAACTGATATGTAGGTCAATCAAACCTAAGAGCTGTAGTACACTGATATGCCTCTAGTCAGCATGATAGGTTAGAATACAGAATGAAATTGAGTACCTGACATACCAGTACAGTCATAGCAAATGTGTACAAGTGTCAGGTGTGCCCCCCCAATCCTATGTAGAAATATAGAAACAGTCAGGTGTGCCCCCCCCCCCCAATCCTGTGTAGAAATATAGTAACAGTCAGGTGTGCCCCCCTGCAATCCTATGTAGAAATGTAGAAACAGTCAGATGTGCCCCCCAATCATAAGTAGAAATGTAGTAACAGTCAGGTGTGCCCCCCCCCGCAATCCTATGTAGAAACAATCATGTGTGCCCCCAATCCATTTTAGAACTGTAGTAACAGTCTGGTGTGCCCCCCCGATCCGATGTAGACAAGTTGTAACAGTCAGATGTGCCCCCCAATCCTAAGTAGAAATGTAGTAACAGTCAGATGTGCCCCCCCTCCAATCCGATGTAGACATGTAGTAACATGTATGTGTAGGTATAATACCAGTGGAGCACAGATAACCTGAGGTGACCAAGGTAGCAGATAGATTGTAGCATTTGTACAATATGCAGGTATGCGTGTATTAGGTTGGTGTGTGTTTCATATTGTGTGAGAGTGATCAGTATGTATGCATGTTGAGCTTTGACCTGGTGGCCATTGCCCACAACTGCCGATGACAGGGCCAAATCCTCACAACTGCAGTGCCAAAGACAATGCTCCCCAGTATAACACATTCTAGCAATAAGACATTGTAAATGTATGGCGGTAATATGTGTCATCATCTGAAAGATGGACATGGCATGACTGTTGGGCTACATATACAAGCAGTACACAGGGAAAAGTACCCCAGACATACAGTGTATAATGTGTAACCATGAAATGGACACACCCTTGGAATTGTACATACATGTATGCATCACATTATCAGGGCTTATAGTAGGGAATACCGATGTTGTCTGGCTAAACACTTGCAGATCACAAAGGTGATAGGACTGATGTACTGAGAAACAGCTGATGTCCCTGTACAAGCCAGCAAAACTGGAATGCCCCATGCATATCTGTGAGTTAGATGCAAGTAGTGTCCATAGCACACATGCACCCAGCTCACCCAAACACCACCCACAGGTCCCTCTCCAGTCTTATCCCTGCTGTTGGGAATGGGTACAATATGACCCCCACGTGTGTATGGAAATAGTGAAAGAATGCAGCATGCAGTGCAGGTGTCCCATGCAGGTGTGTCCCTAGCTGTAAGCAGCACCCTGCCAGCATTCACACCACCTGATCAATAATGATACAAAAGTATTGGCATGAACTCCTAGCACACCTAACCTGTCAGCTCAGGGGAATATACTGCATGGCAGTCTGGGACTGTAGGAGTGACAGAATGCAACAACCTGCTACAGCTGGCCTACATCATCACCAAATGGCCTACAGACCTCTGCCAAAGGCCTGCGTCTCACCTATACTGCCAATGTATGTTATGTCATGGACACCCAAATAACAACATAACACACTCCACATAACCCATATGCAAGGCCATGTGGACAAACCACAGTAACATGTCCACTATGTCCCACTGCATGAACTGTGGACCAACACCAAAACACAACTGTGATGAGGTGATAACTAGAGGGAAAGTATCAGAGAATGTATGCATAATGTATGGAAGAGGATAGAATAATAGGGGGGTGAGAGCATGGGCAGCATGGACAGCATGGAATGTGCAAAGTCCGAAACACAGCCATGTGCACATACCATCCCTGGCTGCAAACACAAAAATGGGTGGCTACAAACCTGCCCTTACACCACAATAGGGGTAATGTCCTGACTTATGACCCCCTTCTCTGGATAACCTGTGTGAATCTGTACAGCTGTGAGGTATTGCCACAGCAAGATAAGGCCATACTGTCATGTTGATGGATGTACACATTTGGGATCCTCTGCCATCACTATACCAAGGTGCAGAACTGGATACACAGACCCAGCAGCATGTTTCTGCAGCTCCCCCTCCAGAATGGCATAACATTTTAGGAATATGTAGGCATTTGACCACAATACAGGACACAGCTGCATTCACCCTGTGTTCCCCAGGACATCACTGTGAGCAAAATTGTCGACCTGACAGTACTTGAGGACATAAAACATCACAGTGTATAACAGTACACATGCCTGAATATCTCTGCTAACACCAGTACCATTTAGCTGAAGCAGCACGGACATAATCACCTACAGCACACACTATCCCTTGCACAGTTTGACCCCATATTGCCAAATGATCTACGGATATCCTGCAGAAACAGTTTGATAGCTGTAGGTGTAGAACACAAAGGTCTGCACTTGAGTACAATCTACCTGGAATGGATCCATACATTCAATACAGAAGGCCATACTGGGCATGCTCACACACATAGAAATGAAGGCAATGTCAGACAACAACATACTGAAATGTCATACTGGGCATGCTCACACACTTAAACAAATGAAGCCCATGTCTGCCAACAGCAGTGGACCATACATATCTGACAGTTGCAGATGTTAGTGCATACACTCTTCGGTATGCACCAGCCATGCTTTGCATACACATTGGATAGGAATACACACATATATCCAAGGACAACACACTATAATATGCCAAATGTACACATACATATATGTGTGAAAGAGAGTGACAGTGACAAACAGCCTTCCATTATGAGGCCTGTCCCACTCAGCAAACAGCCACATGGCTACAACTACATGATGGGTAAATGTCACTCACTGTAGAAATTAGCCACTGGTATCCCTCAGCATTAAAGACTCTGTGGTGCTAGTGCTAGCTGTGCAACATGACTCTACAAGGCAGTAGTCATCTAGCAGTTGTATAGACATACCTGTGGAATATAAACCTGCATGTGCCTGAGTGTTGTGTGTCTACCTCTAGATAAATGGGTTATGGCCCATGCACACACACTGCCCTCCCCATAGCCCTACTATGGTAAGCCTGCTGATGTCTATCACTGTGAAATACACCTTTGGAAAAGGAAATATCCCAGTAATCTCTGTGGCTTGTCTTATAACTGTGTAATGCTGTAGTGTGATAAACTAGTTAGGTAGGAGTTCTAATCCCAGACATGGCAATTGTGTATACATGTGTGTCTCTGTCTGTGTAGGGAGCAATGCTTTTTAGGCTAGTCACACTCACTACAATTCAAATGCCTACTTTGGCAAGCCTGCTGATGTCATTCACTTTGAAATACACCTTTAGGAAAAAAATAACACAGTAATCTCTGTGGCGCTTCCTATAACTGTGTAATGCTGTAGTGTGATAAACAAGTTAAGTAGGAGTTCTAAACCCAGACATGGCAACTGTGTGTATGTGTATATGTGTGTGTGTCTGTCCCTGTCTGTGTAGGGAGCAATGCTTTTTAGGCTAATCACACTCACTACAATTCAAATGCCCTACTTTACCAATCCTGCTGATGTCATTCACTGTGAAATACACCCTTGGGAAAGGAATAGCCCAGTAATCTCTGTGATATGTCCTATAACTGATAAAAAACACAAAACGACAAACCAGCTCTCTGACTTAGGACAAGAATATTTAATCCACAAATTGACACCGAAAAGTGTCTGTAAAATCCAACAAGATTCGATCGACAAGGGTTTGAGCTATTAGAAGTAATGATTAAACATTATTCTCTAATGACTGATAAAATCTTAACCTTTGTTCAAGATGTGGATGCTAAAGTGTCCAAAGATGTGCAATTTGAGAGATACAAATTCGACTATAACAGGATCTTTTCAAGTATTAACCAACATCTCTCAAAGTTAAACAGCAATAAGGTTAAAAAACTTGAGCGAGATATTCTGGCTTACAAGAAGGGTCTCGCTTATCCATCTCCTCCACCAGCACAAATTTGGCAAGTGGGTTATTCACTGTTTGAAATGTCTTCAAATGAATTACATTTAAACTTTGGGGCTGAAGTTACACCTCCTGCCCAAGTTGCAACTCAAAAAACTATGCAACCTAGATATCAACCTGATAGCGATTCTTGTCCCACTTGTCCAATAACATTACCTGATGAACCCTGTCAAGAACTTCCACGAAGGAGTGAAAGACTTATGAATTCTTCTAGAGTTAATTATAATTATAGTTCCAGGCAATACAACCAAGGTGGTCACCAACAGCATGATCCTGTTGACAAATTTAATAGGCATCAACAGGATTTTCACAACTACAACTCAATGGGTGCCAGGCCGAAGCAACAGAAGGGTCAGAAACCACCAAGGTGATTAATGTTTCTCCTGGGGAGGAGGTGATGTCTCCCATGGATGAAGAGGGATTACTTTCCCCCCCATCTGAGACATTTTCTCCACTTCCTTCTGGGTTATTAGCTTCATTACCTGTGTCACCCATCACCTATTCCACGCCTGAAAGTTCTGCTCTGGAAGTTAACAGTTCATTAATTCGTAATGACTTTACCATTGACACCATTGAATCATTTGTTAATGAACCTGTTATTGAACGTCCAGTTATAATATTCAACAAAGATGAGGACTTCAAAGTTTATAATTTCTCTGACAGTGTTTTATCTACAGAACTTGTAGATTTTTTATCAAAGGGGTATACTTATGTCCCTTGGACTAACATGGACATTACTAGGACTATTTTAGAGCTAAAAGTGTTTACTAGGAAGCTCAATCTAGGTTTATTTTTCATGAACAACAATGATCCCATAGTGAAAAGCCAGTTTCATGTACTTAGTACTTTCAATCCACCCCTCCACCCCCTTTTTCAAATTTTTGAACAAATATGTGAACTTGACTTGAGGAATCTAGCTACTACTAAAAGGGTTACTAAAAGTAACTTTTCAGGTTTGGAAAGGGACTTCCTGAATTATATACAATCTCAAGACATCAGAATCTGTAAACCTGATAAAGGGGGTGGTTTTGTGGTTTTCGACAATTTTGATTACACAGCTCGTATGTTAGCCCTCCTTGATAACGAGACATATCAGGTTAGTTCTAGGTCCGAAACAAATAGGGCCCATAATCTTATAAAATCATGTATATACAATTTTTTCATAGATGGCCGTATTGATCAATCTATGTTTAATTACACGTGTACTATTTTTCCCAGATATCCAACATTGTTCGGAGTACCTAAAATCCACAAAGATGTAAAAAATCCCCCTATGAGACCCCTCATTGATGGGCGTGGCTCACCTACTTATGCTGTTTCAAAAGTAGTGGATGGTATTTTGCAAAAATACGTGGCCCTTGAGTCTCAGATTTGTAAAGACTCTTGGTCTTTTTTGTCTAAGATCAATGAGTTAACTTTCAATAGCGAACTCAACTTCTTGACAATAGATGTCAAAGACCTCTACACCTGTATCCCTCACGACATTGCTATAGAGTGGGTGGCTGACATTATGAAAAAGCATGGAGCTTCACTATCTGATATTTCTTTAATTTCTGAAATGCTTGATTTAATCTTAACTAACAATTTTTTTATGTTTGACAATAAATTTTTCTTGCAGAAAATTGGTCTAGCTATGGGCTCACCATGTGGTGCCAGTGTGGCAAATTTGGTTATGGCCCAATGGGAGTCCCGATTTGTTTTTTCATCAATTTATAGATCGGATGTTATTATTTATTACACCCGATTTCTCGACGGCATCTTCATCCTCCTTAATGGCGATGAGTGTTTGGCTACAGACATTGTTAACGTTCTTAATTCTTCTACAAACTTTTTAAAGTTTACTCATACATTCAACGCTAACTCCATTGCCTATTTGGACATTTTGTTAGTTAAAAATTTGAGTTTATCTTGTTTTACTGGTCAGGTTTTTAGAAAGCCAACATACTCCAACTCTTTCTTGCATTTTTCAAGTTGCCACCCATTCCACCAAAAAAGATCGGTCGTAAAGGGTCAATTAGTGAGGGCTTCACGTATTTGTAGTTTAGAACACGACTTCATCAATGAATGTAACACTTTGAAACATATGTTTCTTCACCGTGGTTACTCTGAGTGTCTAGTCGATTAATTGATTGAGGAAGTCAAACTTAGAAGATTATCTAAGCAACTTCATCCATTGCTACACTCAAACCAGTTGTTGGATGTTGAGGTAACTCCTGTTGAACAAAGCACTATTTCTCAAGGGGATTCTAGTTTGGTTTCTGAACAAACTTTTCAGCGTTCATTCATAACAGCATTTAATGCTCAATCAAAATTTATTATTGAAATTTTGCTGAAAAATTGGGAATTATTTAGGAGTAATCCATCAATTTTTGTTTTTCTTGGTCCTAAACCACACTTTGTATTTAGTAAGGGCAGAAACATCAAAAATTTCATTGAGAGTGGTAATAAACCTGTCCCTAGGAATACAGGAATGTTCAAGTGTGAGAATTGTAACCACTGTAGACACGTAGATTGTACTAATCAATTTACGATTAATGGTACTCATTATAGGTTGAAATCAAAATTCAACTGTAACAGTAAATTTCTAGTTTATTTAGCCAAATGCTCTGACTGTTTTGCATTTTACGTAGGCAAGACTGAGCGTCGACTCAGGGATAGAGTCTACGAGCACCAATATGCAATGTCACATAACAAACTTGATAATGCTTTGGCCAAACATCTCCACTCATTCCCTGGACATAGATTTAAATTTTTGGTCATCGATCAGTATGTTCAAGATGTAAGAGGTGGCCCTGCCTTCGTTCAAACTGGAAGAACTGGAATTGTTGTGGCAGATCAGACTGAACGCCTTCAACTATCCAGGTTTGAACAAAGCTTGTTCCATCTCCTGCATACTCAAAATGAATAGTCTACATAGATAATTTCAACATACACATGGACTTACTTATAAATATATATACTTTATCGTTTAACATAATATGTCATTACTTTGATATATGAGTATATAGTTTTTCTTATTTATTCATGTTTGTGTTTCATGATTTATAACTTGAATAAGGTTTTTATAAGAATGATGTCTAATTTATATGTATAGTTTTTAAGTGTGTACAGCTTTAAATCTAGAGTAGGTTTCCCGCACTTTTCTATTTAAAAGTTTGGTTATTGAGCTTACTTGTTACTTTCTGAGGAAGTTTAACTGATGACAAACGAAAAGCGCTTTAAAGTTTTTTAAGTACTTGTTGGATTTTACAGACACTTTTCGGTGTCAATTTGTGGATTAAATATTCTTGTCCTAAGTCAGAGAGCTGGTTTGTCGTTTTGTGTTTTTTATCAGTTTAGTGCCGGCTTTTTTTCGCTGTATGTCCTATAACTGTGTAATGCTATAGTGTGAGAAACTAGTTATGTAGGAGTTCTAATCGACATGGCAACTGTGTGTGTGTGTGTGTGTGTGTGTGTGTGTGTGTGTGTGTGTGTGTGTGTGTGTGTGTGTGTGTGTGTGTGTGTGTGTGTCTGTCTGTGAAGAGAACAATGCTTTTTAGGCTAGTCACACTCACTACAATTCAAATGTCCTTCTTTGACAAGCCTGCTAATGTCATTCACTTTGAAATACAGCTTTGGAGAAGGAGTAGTCTGTTAATCTCCCTGGTACATCCTGTAACAGCGTAATGCTGTAGTGTGATATAGTAGTTTGGTAGGGGTTCTATTCTCAGACATGGCAAGTGTGGATGTTTGATTGCCTGTGTAGGGTGCAATGCTTTTGAGGCCTTTCACAGTCACTACAACCTCCATTGCCCTACTTTGGCAAGCCTGCTGATGTCATTCCCAGTGAAATACACCTTTGCGGAAGAAGTACTCCAGCAAACTCTGTGGCATGTTTTATAACCACATAATGCTGTAGCGTGATATAGTAGTTTGGTAGGGGTTCTATTCCCAGACATGGCAAGTGTGTGTCTGTGTTTGTCATTTGTATCCTGTGTGGAGGTGGTTGTGAGTGTGTAACAACTGGACTCATTGTGGAGCAGGTTTTGCAAATTTCTTATATGGTGGCCCTATTATATGTCACAATGTCCACCTTACAATGATAACAGATGTCAAATAGCCAAGAGGCTGGGGTGCCAATTCATACCCTTACATGTGACATCAAGGCCTGGCAGGCAAAGTAAGAAACCCTTGTATTACCCAGAGAACACTCTCAACCCATGTCTCATACACAAACACACTTGCCTAGGCAACAACCACTATGTTGGTAGTACCTTGCATATTGCCCACAGATAGTAACCATGGTGTGATTGTAGTGGACTACAGAGGGTGTGGCACCCTGTCCATCAGTGCAATAGGCATGTAATTGCAGACAGTGTGCCTTCATTATGTTCCCCACTGGATGCCTGCAAAAACTGTGGTGCCATCAAATGTGACCCACAAAGGACATACCATGCCTTAAACACATGTCCTGTATGGACAGATGCCACTGACACCAGGGAATACCTGTATCATGCTATCAATGTGGGTGCAGAGTCAACCTACTGTCCATTACCAGTTCCTGCCACATGAGGCCAGGACTGGCACATCTGATGTTAACAATCCGTGTACACAACATGGGCCAGACACCTCAGGCACAGTTCCACATGAGACTGTACATGCATGTGGGATGTGTGCACATCCCAGACACCCTCCATGTAATGGACTATAGAACACATACATGGCAAGCATTGCACAGCACTGGCCACACACAATAGTAACCCAGGTCACTGGATGGTGAATACAGTACCTACCTGTGTGGGCCAATCCAGAAACTACACCCCTGATTCACACTGCAGACCATTATCATGTGGCCTGATGCCAAGGTATACCCTTCACCTAGCCTTGTATAGCCTTCTGGCACAGTCAGCCACTACACACCTGTGAAGCAGTGCACCCATGCATGTCAGTACTGGTACCCTATGTCTGTGTGTGTGGTTTATGATGCTTTCGACTACATTCACACTTACTATATCTCCCACTGGCATACTGAAGCATGCTGTCTGATGTCAGACACCTTCACTTACCCTTTGCCTATATAACCTCTGGTGCATGTCATACCTGTGCATTACTGTATTGTGGCAAACTAACTAGTTAGGAAGTGTATCCCTGACCCTGCCAAGTGTGTCAGTGTGTGTAAGTCCCTGAGAGAGTGTGGCTGTGTTGACACTGACACCTGTTCATGTGGACTGGCACGTGTAGTATGCCTACTATATCACTTTTACAGATGTCACTCACCATCACATATATGTTTGGACAGCTCCCTAGCATGTAAGCTATGTGGAGCATGCAATAACTGCATAGACATGTGACAGCAACACATAGTCAGGGGGTTGAAACCCCATACTGGTAGGTGTATGACACAAACATGCTTAGGATTTACTCTCCCACCCCCTCCATGACTTGCATTGTCTCTGTCTGTCTCTCTCACTCCCTCTCTGGTGGATGTGGAGAAGTACACCTGCTTTGCTTAGGCAGCAGCTTGTGTTTTGTAAGTGATGCTTATGATCAGCTGATGGCCTCTGCATGAATTGCAGTCCTCCTTTAGCTGATTGCATGTGGAACAGCTGTGGTAACATTCCCATAGCCAATTGCATGGAAACACACTCCAATATCTAGGAACATCATGTTGGTGTTGGGCCTTTTCATTCACTGTGAGAAGGATATAGATCTAGTGTTTGGCAAACAGCATCACAGATGGTTTTGGGATTTACCTCTAATAACATACACTGTGGATACAGGCCAACAGACAAAAGGGGGATGTGCCAGACATGACTACAGAATGTAAGTGTTGTTACTGTGCATTTGGAGTATTGTCGGTTTAACAGGGTGTGTATGGATATGGCTGGTCTACATGTTTTAATACCTGTCATGACAGTGCTATGTTTTTGATGAAACTCCCATCTCTAGGGTCATCTGCAGACTGGGCAGTGTGTGGAGCCTTTTGTTTCTTGTGTTACTCACAGAACACCTATATGAGAACTGTAGAAGCATAGTGTCAGGATTGCAGTCAGCACATGGTGACAGCCATGAGAGTTACTGACTTCATATCCCTCATAGGACATATCTCACAACAAGCCCTGGTATAACAGTAAATGTATGAGGTTATCACAGCAACATGCCAATGTTGGGCCAGTATTCATAGCTCCAGCCACAAGTCTGTCAACCTTTGTACATATGTCATGCAGTAAGAGGTGTACACCATTATTTATTGAAATCATACCTGATAACAAGTCAGTCAGATATCAGACTGTTAGACATGTTACGTATAGTAGGGGTTGTTTCTCAGGACATAACTTGGGCATTCTGCGGTTGTGTGTACAGTACTGGAGTCTGTGTACCTATGGTGATTGTCGACAGTATGTGTATTGCACATACATACCTTGGGCTGTGCACAGACTGTGGTAGATGCCATTGTTCTTGGTCCTGTTCTATCTGATGTTGCATGCTGCTCCAGTGTATGATACCCTATTGGCTCTCATGTCTGTAGGGCCACACACACGTATCCCATACCACAGACAGCCATCCGACCACACTGTGCCATGACCCAGTGTATGTAGGGTAAGTGTGTGAGTGGCACATATGAGGATGGTGTTTATCACAGTCCATATAGTGTCATATTAAGCTTGTGTACCATATGTGGCTGTGGCTGTGTTTACATTGGATGTGGGTATGCACTTTCTCACAGGTGTCTGTTACTCTGTGCTGTGACATGCATTTAGAGCCCACTATAATTGCAAGTACATGTGTATTCCCCTATACAAAATGTAGTTCAGTGTCGTGGCAGTCTGCCTGTAGTTTGCACAGTGAGTTGTGATATACCTAGCAGCCTAGTGTAATTACCCAGTGTGCTGTTATGTCCAGTTACTTGCAAGGCATACTGCTGCCAGGCCACCATAACTGTTGTGTATTTCTGACAATGCAGTGGGATTCTGTACAGATGTATGTCACTAACTACTGGGTAGTATGTGGCCATGTGACCTCTGTACCACCAGGTATTATGTGTCAGGACAGACTGGCGTGTGTGCATGACTAAACTGTGTAGACATATGTAGTCCAGTACTTACGTGCTATATCCATGTACATGGCTATTAACATCCACATTGGGAGGCATGGTCTACATGTCTCGCATGAAGGAGATATGTGTACACCTCTAGACTGACCACAGAGTGCCAGACTGTCCACATATATTGGTCATATCTCTGCTGTAGTCCACAGGATCATTACTGTGCTAGCAGTGGTACTGTACTATGATATCCTTAGGATGTCTGTTAGTAGCCAATGGTGCACATGTCAAAAGCAGATGTGACCTCCCACACACAACATGTCTGTTAAGACAACCCCTATTACAGTAGCAACAGTCTACATATATACATGCAATGCATACATGACATCCCCTTGCACTAAGAGGTTGGGACTAATGGTGCTGAGGTAGGACTCCACTCCATGTTCTGGACATATGGTAAACATATATGTATATATATTTATCCATATAGCTATATAGATATATGCACATATACATATATACATACATATATGGATATAGATATGTATATATATATATATATATATATATATATATATATATATATATATATAAACACTCAAATATTTTATTTATTTTATTTTTTATTTTACATTTGTTGACCGGGATAGTCTGACTAGATGCATGTCCATTTTCAGCGGAGGCCCGGGGAGAAAAGCTCCAAGGGTAAGCAGATACAGCATTACATAATACCAGCATTACATATTACAGACTATTTACAGAAATTACATAAGTAAGCAAGTTAAACAAGTTCCACAGGTTAGAGTTAATCCCGAGTGTAAGTCAGGATTAAATTAAATTACACAGTAAGATGGCTAACAGAATTTTACACATTCTAGAGAGAGTTAGCCAGGCTTGATACAGTGACATAGCCAGTTAAGTGACAAATATTGTGAGTCTAGTTTTAAATTGACCTAAGTTGGAAAGTAAGGTAATAGCTGGAAGAAAATTTCAGGATCTACTGACAGAGTTTGCAAAGAGAGAGTCACTGGCTGTGTTATTAATTTTGCTAGTCTGAATTAATAGTTTGTTAGAGGATCGAAGCGGTCTAGGATTGTTATAGGGGGTGATAATATTTTTAAGTGGAGGAGTATTGTCCGGATTATAGAGGATTTTATAGGCCATAATCATTTGGTTATACTGGATTAGGCTGGGTAGTTCAAGCCACCCAAGCTGGTTTAGATTGATGCAATGATGTGTCCTAAATGGCAGCCCAGTGGCAAACCTGGCAATGCGGTTGTAGCAAATTGAGGCAAATATATACATATACACAGCAATATATGTCTACAAATATACAGATATCGATACAACAAAGACATGGTCTCAAGCTCAATGCCAAAAAGTGCATTGTCATCCCCTTTGCTAAAAATTCTGTACCCATGAACTACCACATAGGCGGTAGTCTACTTAACACTGAAAGTGTGATAAGAGACCTTGGGACACAGGTGGACAGTAGTCTCTCCTTTGATAATCACATCGCTAAAGTGGTCAGGAAATCCTTCTATGTGGCACACCTGATCACAAAAGGTTTCTCATTCAGAAAAAAAGAGGTCATTGTTCCCCTCTACTCATTACTCATTAGACCCATTATAGAGTACAATGCCCCTTTTGGTATGTACCTCACAAGACATCTACAACAACTGGAAAGGCCACAAACATACCTCACAAAGAGGATTACTGGCCTCAAACAGATGCCTTATGCAGACCGTCTCAAACAACTCCAGCTTTACTCCGTCGCATATCGCCTACTCAGAGGCAATCTCTGCCTAACATATAAAGCTATGTCAAACCCAGAGCTGTTGGACATGCTCCACTTAAAGAAATCCCAATCCCTCCGAGCTACATGCTCTAGGGACCTAAACCTTGTCACCACAATAAACAGAACATGCTGGAGGGATAGATTCCTGTCCCAGAGACTTCCCATACTCTGGAACAGACTACCTATCTATGTCAAACAGAGCTCCTCATTAGCACTCTTCAAGAAAAATCTTGATGATTGGATGGGTAATAGTAAATTCACCCCGGGGATCACTTATGTGGTTCTGCTTGACAGGGGCACAGGAAAATAATTTTCTTGGGTGGTGAAAGCCAGGGTACATTTTTGGCTAGGCTTGTATAGGCCCTAGGGCCAATAGCCTGGTACCTACCTATGAACCTATGAACCTATATGCACATATAGTTATGGATATCTACATATATATAGACATAAATAGGTATATCTGAATAGATATGTATGCACATATAATTATAGATTTCTACATATATATCAACATAAATAGGTATATCTGTACACATAGGATGTCCATACATATATATCTATATATACATATATATCTACATGCATATATATATATATATATATATATATATATAAAGATATATATATAAAAATTTAGTTATTTATTTTTCTTTTGTTAACCTGGATGGTCCGACTGGACGAAGTCCATTTACAGCAGAGGCCCACATAAATTAATAAACACAAATAGCAACAATATTAATATTATACATAGTGTTAAAACATGTTGTTATACAAGTAGTATCTAGTGAGAAAAGAAGAAGAGAAAAGGGAAATAAAATCAGCAATATCTACATATGTACAATCTATATGTTATAAAAAATACCAGACAGAGATTACAACAAGTCCGTATTTGTTGAGGGATACTATTTGTACCAAGCATATTTACTGAAAGCATATACTATGAGAGAAAGAGAGAAAGTGTATAGGTAACAGGTTTTGGCATTATGTGACACATGGACAGAGCCAGGAACTTAGAAGGTGGGCCTTCAGGGAGTTTTTGAATTGTGTGGTATTAGATGCAGAAGTGGCAGATGGAGGTAGATTATTCCAGGCTTCTGCTATACAATGTGAAAATAGAGCTTTGCCTGCTGTGTAGTTCGCTGATGAGATAGAGAGAAGTCACTTGTTGACAGAGCGGAGTGGACGGTTTGGTGTGTAGGTAGTCAGCAATTGCCTAAGAGCGGGAGTTTTGTTGGGTTGTATTAGGTTGTTGTAAGCTATGACAAGTTGATGATAGATTAGTAGCTGTGGGAGCTCAAGTCAGTGAAGTTGTTTAAGAGGTGTACAGTGATGGGTTTGAAATGGGGAATTAGTGGCAAACTTGGCACTTTTGTTGTAACAAGAGTCAAGTTTGTCTAGGTCAGATTTCCTAATATAAGTGAGAATTGGGGCTGCATACATTAGTGTGGAAAGAAGGTGAGTTTGAGCTAGGGTGACCTTAGCCTGATCTGATAGACAGTGTTTATGTCTGTATATGGAACCCATTTTTTTGTGTACCTTTTATATAGTTTGAGAGATATGGATGTCAAAAATTTGGGTTGTTATCTATTTCAACACCAATGAG
Source organism: Protopterus annectens (assembly GCF_019279795.1). Classification (NCBI taxonomy): domain Eukaryota; kingdom Metazoa; phylum Chordata; order Ceratodontiformes; family Protopteridae; genus Protopterus; species Protopterus annectens. The sequence continues at coordinate 391,829,960 of NC_056728.1, forward strand.
CTTGGTGTGGGGGGAGGCTGAAATGACAGTACCATTATTGGAGGTGATAGAGAAGGAAAATGGAGAGGTGTTTGCTTTGTTTAGAGTGAAAAGAAGTAGTTTTGTTTTGTTAGGATTTAGGATGAGTTGAATATTAGTGATCCACCTTTCTACAGAGGCAAAGGATTCTTGGGCCAGGTGGTGTAGGGTGGTTAGAGATGGGGCTGAGCAGATTAGGGTGGTATCATCTGCATATTGTATTAAAGAGGCCTGCAGGGTGGAGGTATGTAGATTATTGGTAAAGACAGAAAAGAGCAGTGGACCCAATATGGAGCCCTGAGGTACACCAACGGTAGTTGGAAGTAAAGGGGATAGAACTCCTTGCCACTGGACAGCTTGCTGTCAGTCTGATAAGTAATTATCAAACCAAGCAATAGTGTTAGGGGTAAAGGCTAATGAAGTTAGAGAATCTATTAGGATAGGGTGAGAAACCATATCAAATGCTTTTGAGAGGTCCAAAAATATGGCAGAAACAAATTTATTGTTATTTCTATGTTGGTTAACTATGTTTGTGAAGGAGAGAAGGGCAGTGGTTGTGCTGTGGTGTGGGTGGAAACCATGTTGTGTAAGGGAGAGGAGATTGTTTGTATTTAGGAAATGCATGACTTGGGAGTGTATGCATTTCTCCAGTATCTTTGACAAAAGGGACAGAATGGCAATGGGGCGGTAGTTTGAGAAATCATAGGAGTTTCCATCCTTATGAAGTGGAATAATGTAGGAGATTTTCCACAGTTTAGGGATATAGGATACCTGTATAGGGTATTTAATAAGGATTGAGACTGGATAGGATATGGAGCTGGCAGCCATTTGTAGGAAATTTGCTGGTAAACCATCTGTTGCAAGAGTAGTAAGTTTAAGTTTTAAGTGTTTTAAGAGGTGTTTTTTTATTGTAGAGGTTGGGACAGGTGAGAAAGTAAATGGGAAAGAGTTGTTAGGAGCTGTTGGCATGGCTGAGTAGCTATTTTTGGATAGTTGAGTAGATAGAGATCTAATGGATTCAGTAAAGTGATGTTTGAATTTGAAGGCTATATTGCTATCTGTATTTGTGGAAGTTGAGGTGGGAGCTGATGTGGTGGTTTTACCAGGTTTTAGTAGGGTGTTAACAGAACTTTTGAGGGTTGTTAGAGTGTTTGTTTTTGATATTTAGATAGTAGTTCTGTTTATCAAGCTTTGTTTGTTGTTTGACCTGATTCCTAAGTTGTTGGTAGTTTTATTTGGAAAGACTTGTGTTGTCTTTCTTCCAGGTTTTCCATGCATTATCTCTGGATTTTAATAGGGCTCTAGTGGACTTACTAAGCCATGGAGCAGGGTGAAGTTTAGATCTAATTGTTCTTATGGAGGCTATTAAATCAAGGATCTTAGTAAGCATACTATTAAAATAGTCTACTGCTTGTCCAAGTGGAGGATACATAGTGGTTCCCAGTTACATTTTTTTAATGTAGAGTTGAGATCTAGAGGGTTAACATTGCAATAATTTCTGACATGTCTATAGACTGTAGGTTTGGGAATGTAAATACGTTTGCATAGGAAGAAAGTTGGCAGGTGGTCACTAAGTCAATCTGGCAGACAACCTGTTTGGTAGTTTTGTTCTGGGCAGTTTACCAATGTCCAATCTAGTATAGATTCCTTTTGGGACTTTTTATCTACTGTAGTAGGTTCTTGAATGAGTTGCGAGAATCCATACAGGTTGATGTAGTTAGTGGGGTTTGTAGAATTGCAGGCTAGCCAATCAGTGTTTAGGTCTCCTAGTAGAATAGCCTCTTGTGGGAGGTTGTCTTTTACCCATTGAAGAATTTCCTCAATTATTGGAGAGTTATTGCTTGGAGGAATGTGCGCACAACGAATATTGATACTCTTTTTCTTGTTAAGGAGTAGCATTGAGCCTATGATTCAGCAGTATTAAATTTTGGTAGAGGAATTAGACGAGGTTGTAAGGTAAGTGTATTTTTATAGACAATTGCAACACCCCTTCCCTTCTTTATTATCCTATCTAGTCTTAGGATATTATAACCTAGAGGGAGAATTTCCTCATTCTGTGTGCTGGGTTTTTGCCAGGTCTCTGTTATGGTTAGAATATTAGGGGAGTTACGAGTAATGAATGTGTGTAATTGAAGGAGTTTGTTTAATATACTGCATGAGTTAAGATTAATGATAAGTAGATCTGTAGTGTGTTTGTTTGGGGGTATAATGTTGCCTGGTCCTGAATTTGGGTGAATATCTCCAGAGGTGAGAAGGTATTTCTTTAATAATAGATGATCTGATTGTTTGTAAAATGTCTATGTGGTGTTTACATGATAATTTGCTAGTGTATGATAGTGGAAAGTGTTTTTTGTATATAAGTAATGTTGTGTTGTTATTAAATAAAGATGGGGCTATTGTGAAGGTATGTGGGTTTTTGTAGGTGTGAAGGTATGTGTTGTATGGTAGGTGGTGTGGGGTAGTGGTATGTACGTGTGTGAAGATGTAGTGTAGGTTAGGGTTGTAAGGGTTAATAGGAGAGATGTAAGTAAGTAAAGCATGGTGTGTGTCATGTTGTTTGTGGGGGAAAGTGGTGTTAATTGTCTGAGAGGTAAGCAGGGGTGGGATTTGAGACGATTGCTGTTGATTGGCTGTGAGGTGTGGTCAGGTGATTTGGGGTAAGAATAAAGGTAGAGGTAGTGGGTGTGGGTGGGAATTGGGGACAAGGTAGGGGAGCAGAGTGAGCCAAGTGTAACGAGGTGAACATAGCTGGGCCACAACGATATTAGAGCCAGAAAGTGAGTAATCTAAAACTATACTGCCTTCTTTACAGCTTGTTGGAAGGAAAACTTAATGTATAGAGTAGCTGATGTAAGTTTAGAGTTCTAACCCCAAAAATTAATGGATGCAGGGGATTTTCATTCAATGATTACTAAAATCCAGCTGAGGTAAGCTACAGAAGTTAGCCTAGAAAGGTTAAGGGGCATATGCTATTAATACGAGACACCCATTTAGTGCTGTAGACTCAGTTCAGCATATGTAGTTTTACAGCAGAGTAAATATATAGAGCTATTAACCTTAGGAAATTTAAGTAGAGGGACTGTTTAAATCAATCAGTCTGTTTGATAAACAGTAGGGTAGCTTCCTTCTGGTGGAACAGGCTTTACAAGTTAGTATATACAAAGAGATCTTATATGATGCACTATACAGATGTGTAGACATATGTATGAATATATCAACATATGCATATGTATATATCCATATTCCTGCCATGTGTAAACATCATGGTTGTCTATACCTTCCCAGATGTATTTCACCGTATTTATCTGATATGTGTACATTATGATATAACAACATATGTGATGCAACAGTAATATCAATAACAACTACTACACAATTGTAGAAGTCAAAGCAATTGTTCAATACTAATCAATATGTGTAGTGACAGATATATTGGAAAAACAACAACTGCCTTCACAGTGGTCATGGTGTAGTGGTTAACTGTAGTGACTGTAGTGTACAGGGTCCCAGGTTCAAGACCTGCAAGGGCTGTTTATTTTGTTGCTGGGCAGAAAAAGGGCTGTTGGATACAGAGGGGTTAAGGCAGTTTTGAGCAGCTTTAAGCTAGTTTGTGCAGGTTTGCACAAAGCTAAGCAGTGCTAAGGTATGGTTAAACATATGGGCGCTTACACCATGTAGGCTTTGCTTACCAGTGTGCAAATCTACTTAGCTGTTACATTGCAGCAATGCTGACACCTGCTAAGCATGGCTTTACCCTGGTAACCAGTTCTCATCACCCAGTCTGATAACATAGCAGGGTAATGGCATCTCTAATAAGTGTATGTACAATACATGCATCTATATGCTGTCATTACAGTAGCAAGGGGTGTGAGAGTCATGTCTGGGACAAACAAGTATATGAGACCTGTACAGCACTGTTATCCATGTGAATGTGTTACATACAGGGGTAGTAACCCAGGGTACATGCTGTCACACTGGCATGTAGTGTATCATGGCGGTACTACTGTTGAAAGTGCTTTCCCAGGCAAGAGTAGAGTGCTCCATGTAGTACTTACAACAAGCACACCTGCAGGCATAGCTGGACTCTGAGGCCTCACTGTCATGTTCCTGGTGTGTGAGCTGTGTCACAGTATATATCCCCTACTGGATAATGATCTGACATGTGGAATGTAACTGTAGACTACCGTCTGTACAGCGCATGTTAGTGAGGGCTTCCAACATGTAGTAATGACATACATATTGTTGTCAAATGTCTATCTGTTGACACATTCATCCTACTGGATAACTACTTGCCAAGCCGATGTCTGTCAGTCCCTGTACAGATCTGCAGATGGCAGGTATCCAGCTGGGATATGTACAGACAACCTATGTTTGATTGACACTGACATGTCTGCCCCGCTGTGTAATAACTGGCACATATAGGAGACAACACCCTGTATGCACTACATGCCACAGGTACCTCCACTACACCACCACAGTCAACAGAACATGCTTGGGTACAGGTCTCCATCACAGACACTAATCATGTGTTGTAATACATGTTGCATACATGTCAACTGGATCACCTCAGTGGCCATGTGCAGGAGGCACCCAGAGGATTGGCTGATGCATGTCACTCTCACTCTGAGGGTCACCACAGTGGTGTCTGTCTATAGATTTCCTGCTGGCACATGGCAGGGGGCATGATACCACTGTACACACACATCCCCTACTCAACCCATCTCTCCATGGACAATAGCCAGGTACACAGCTACAACCACCTGCAATGATGCACCCCAGTACTGACATATGTGTACGTGTGCATTACTGAGGATAGCAATGTCTGTGTGTTAGTACACCTGTAGTTGGGAATTCCATGATGGCCTTCACAACCACCGCAACAGCCATTGCCATAGTCAGATGCGGCTGCTGCTGTATCGGACATTACATGTACCTTGTTACACTCCTCTCCCTACTGGCTACATGAGCCTTGCAGTACCAGCACAGCAGTGTTGTACAAATGGGTCAATAGGCATGGGATACCCATTGAGTTCTGCCAAGTGTGTGTGTGTATGTGTTCATGTCTGTATATCTGTACAGTACAGCATTCAGAGGCCACATACTCCTATTACAATACACATTGCCACACAGTAGTACAGATAGTGTTGCTGCTGCCCATAGGTGAGGCATGACAATGCAACACCCTACTATGCCTGTGGCATGTGCATTAGATGCATATCCTTTAAGTACCACTGTTGTGATATACAATGGGTTGTATCGCAGTTGTGGGCAATGTATGATGGTGGGTATGTCAGAGTGTCATCATGGGTTCCAGTGAGTACAATATCCACTGGGGGATGTGGGTGCTGTGTACACTGTCATTACACAATGGTTGGTGACCACTGTCACCATCAACCATACAGGTAACTGATACTACAATCCAGCCCAGTTATGCATGTACTGTATGCAGCCTACCTGTAACACATTGGACACATGGACAAGTTAGTTAGCACCTATAGGCCTAGGTCTCTCGGATGTGTTTCTGCCTATGTGTCTGCTAATGTGTATATGATGGTATGTCACACTATGTATTGTCTGTATACAACCATTACATCCCCCATTACCATACTGTACATGTCTAGGGATGTTCTGCATATAACATGTAACCCGGAGCACACCACACCTACATGCTGTGTGGTGTGTGCAATGAAAGCCACACAGTTCAGTAGCACTACATACCTAGGTAGGGGCATGTCCTAGTGTTGCCAAGTAAGAGTGTGAGTATATGTGGCTTGGTCTGCATCAGGTTGCAGATTATACATGTCCCAGCAGGTCACCTGTCCATGTGGCACAGGCAATAACTGTTATACAAACCTGTGACATGTGTTCAAATGTATTCAGGATATGTCACAGCCATGGTGTCACCATCCTCCTGCTGACACATGTACACCTACAACACAAATGGATAACATTATGGAGAACACAATCACCCAGTGTTACTAACAGCTATAATGCATCATTGCTGGACAGCTACACTACCTGACATGTATACATTAAACATTACTCCTGACAACATGTTACACTGCAGTACATTGGTACACTGTTGTACAGTCACCGTGTGCATCAAAACCATATTAGACTGTCCCTGCATCGATATTATGGATGACAGGGATGCAGCACAGGTATCATATGCACAGGGTGTGTTGGTTTGCCAGAGACTGAGGGTGGGCCATACATTTGACACCATGTGTGTGGTGAGCGGTGTAAGGAGTTGAACTGGGCATGGTGATGTGGTGTGTGTGTAGGTATGGGGTTGCCCTAGGGGTGTTCATATAGTGTGTGGGTATGCATGCACACAGTTCTGCCATGTGGCTGCCCTGTACAGGTGTTTATGGACAGCTGCAGACCATACCTGGCAGGGTGTGCAGTTCAACACCTCTGTTCATGGACATGCGGACTGTGCCTGCCAGGGTTTCCATGGGCACATCCAGCTACAGAACTCGATGTGCTACTCTCCCCTGATGATGACAGATGTCTGCTGGAACCAGGTCCCTCCTGGGACTGCCCAGGACCACATGCTCATGGCCTGCTGTGGTGTGGTGTGGACAGCACCCCCCCTGCAGTGCTGGGGCTGGTACTGTCACTATGGGAGTGCCTTGGTGTCCTAGCACATCCATGTTGACCGCCAGCTGTTGGTGCTTCTAGCCTATGTCCAGGCAGCCATCACCACACTCCCACCACATGTTCAATCATGGACAAATCATGGTCAATGAGGCCCATCATCTCACCAAACCATCTCTCCATGACCTCGGTATGAGCATAGAGGGCACCAGACAGTTCATGGAAGTTGTCCCTTGCAGATGTGAGGGCAGCCCTCTGCAGCCTCAGGCCCTGTTTGGTGTACAGTTCCATATGTGCCTGTACCCTCATGACAGCCTGAAACATGCACCTGGTGGTACCAGTTGTGGCGCTTCTGTCAAAGGCATGATGACCAGCTGCCCTAACATGAGCACCCTGGAACATCTGCCTATGTGGTGTCCTGCCAGACATCTGACTATGCCTGCTGTGACCAGACACAGTAGGCATGGATACCACACTCTCCTGTGTACTGCCACCAACAGCCAACTGTCCCTCTGCTATGGCCACTGGTGATGGGATATGTATAGGCACTGAAACTGTGTGCAGAGTTGGGGTGACTAAGGGGGGGATGTCAAATGATGGCACTGTTTCAGTCCCTGACAACCCCACCTGTGCCTCAACAGTACTATCATCATCTTCGGTGTCTGTATGGACACCAACATCAGATTGCATGCAGGAGGGACCCTGACCCTAACCCACCTCGCCACCTGTGGGGGAAAACAAGAAATGCACTTTAAGACCTGTACAGCATTGCATAACAGTACACACACACACACACACACACACACACACACATACACACACACACACACACACACACACACACACACACACACACACACACACACACGCGCACGTGCACATACACACACACACACACACACACACACACACACACACACACACACACACACACACACACACACAGACACACACACACATTCCACTTGCTACCTGTATGCAGCATGCTGTGTAGTACTTCCAGTTACCACTGTCATGGCAACCCACTACTATAAATTCCTACATCATGTTGGTGTGGTCCCTTTACCTTTCCTGTATTTTGGACATCCTTCTTGTGTGTGGGCAGCAGTGTTACAGACAGCAGGTGGCAATACCTCTTACAAGAGAACTTGCACACTCAGTCTAGCTACGTATTTGGATGAGGTTCCAGAACTACAAACAGAGTGTTAGTACTGTTGTTGTATGCATTGTATAGCACTAGTGTTACAGAGTTTGTGTGTACATACTAGTTTAACACAGATTGCAGTCTGTCTGCATAGCTCTCAACTGTGTGCTTATCCACTTGATGGCCAGAGGTGTGCCTGTTATGTTTTGCTTGTCCACCACACAGGTCTTGTGTCAGATATATCACTGGCTGTGTTTGTGTTGAGTGCTATCAGTACATGGCTACATCCATTTGTGTTTCTGACTTTATATTCCTGACTAAGGGTATGTTGCAGACTATCCTGTAACATCAGCAACTTGCTTAGTGTATGACAACACTATTTCACATATAGGCCTGTGTTCCAGCCTCTGTCCTCCACCTACATACCAGGCTTTGTCCATATGACATGCTGTCAGGGGTTGTTCTGTAGTGGCCTGTTAGTATGTCATGCTGCCATTCCTGCCATCATTTCACTGCTGTTATGGCCCCCACACATATTGTGGGGTTTGGGCTTCATCTGCACAATACATGTGTGCCATTATGCAGTCCAGAGGCCAGTATATGTAACAGTGGTATATGGCCCTGTAAGTTGGTCTATGGGGCGGGATGCACCATAACTAACCTAGGCTGTTGCAACATGTGAGGGGTATCAGAGGTAAACTGCCTTAAGGTATCTGGATGTACATTACCATACAATTCACCTTGGGTAAATGCAGGCCTACTGCTTCCTGCCATACAGACTGTTTTGTTTGTCAGTGTGATTGTGATGGTTTCAGTTATGCCTTATGTAACAGATACATCCCATTGTGTCAGTTGAGGTCTTTACCCCCTAGGGATTTTGTACAGAGTGTAGATAGAGGCTGCTGGACTATACATCTACATTACTTACTGTTGATTGATTGTTATCCTGTGGCTCAGTCTGTCTTTACTGTTGTACTGCTTGGCAGCCTTGCCCCTGACAGCAACATACGTCATGCTTTCCAGAATACTGTATTAATTTATCTGTTTTACAGTTGCATTAGTCTGTTTATATGTACTTCTGAGTCTAAACAGCTATATGACATGGCATATACAACTGTAATAGTACACAAACAAAGCTTTCTCATGTATGCAAACCTGCATGTGGTGTTATATCCTTTGACCTCTCTGTGAGTATATGTTGCAGGCAACAATTGTCTTTTGTATGGGTGACTCATACAGTGTCCAGCTGGTAAGGTGGCAAGTGTAGACATACTGACTGTTCCATATGGCGTGCGCCCTCTACATATGTATCTTCCTATACATATTTCTGTGTGTGTATGTGTAGTTGCACATATATATATATATATATATATATATATATATATCTACACACACACACACACACACATATATATATATATATATATATATATATATATATATATATATATATATATATATATGTATCTGCATATATGTGTCTGTGTACATGTATCTTAGGAATGTTTATTGCTTCCACATTGTACATTCCTTATGGTAGCCAGACTGTACTGCATGATATGTCATTGATACCAGCCTGACATCATACAGGTGAGATGGATTACTGTTAACATCTTGTGTCCATGTTGTGTCAGGTCCTGGTTATTGGATTTGCACCAGTTGGTATTGTGTTTCAGGGCAGACCTGTTTGGCTGTGGTGGGGGGGGTATCAATATGTACAAGACGTATGTTGCTTGGGCCCCCTCACCCCCATTAATGGTGCCTGTGGTCATATATGTATTTGATATCACAGCAATACACACCACCCAACAGACAAATGAACCACTGTGAAAAATAGAGAATACTGTCCAAGTAATAAACGCAAACATGGTGGAGTGAAGCACGATATCGTCACATATATAAAAACAACTCTGTGAGCTAAAAATGAACAAAACAGCTTTTAATCAGGTTAGCGCTTACACCACTACTCGAGTGGCTTCTTCAGACCATGCAAAACAAATAACAAAATGCATTTCTTATATACTTACTACATCTAAGCATATCCACAGGTACATCTAATCAAGGCATGCAATACCGAAGTAAGATCTCTTTTCAAAAAACGTAGTCACGTTTCTACGTGACTATGACAATATTTTTTAAGCAACACCGTACATTTAAGAATTAAAAGTAATAAAAACAATCTATGGCTTTTATCCTCCCATTTGATAGATAAACCCTAAACATATATTATAATTCATAAAATATTCCAAAACAGATTATTTAAAAATCATCTAGCAACCCTTTTACTCAATAAGCTGCACGACCTCTCTAAAAGTCAATAAATTGCAATTTGCTCTTGACTCTTATATAAAACTTTATGCATTCGTATGCGTACCTAATATAACATATCACAAAACATCTACACAGTTAACTGGGGTTGTAATCAGTATACGACTAAAATACCCCCTAATCATTCATGCACACTCACTTCCATTAAAAGTAAGCAATCCATTGCCCGCACTTTCTCGGCTGTACTCGCCAGCACCCCCTAAAATCAGACTGAGAGAGAATACATGTGAAAATCTCCAATCTGGGAACATATCCCATAGACTAATAGCATACTTGCCTAAGTACGAATATTTTGGCATCAGCATAACATAACATAACATAACATAACATAACATAACATAACATGACATAACATAACACAAGCTTTACAGTTTAGTAATCTGTAGGTGACAATTTCTATTTAATATGTTACTCAGCATAACTCGTATTGTTGGTCAGGTGATTCAGGTGTTTGTCAGCTTCTTAAATATGCATTTACTTGTAGTTGACAATGGTATTTAGGTGTTATATAAATTGAATTAGATATAGTTACTGGTGTAGAAATGCCTGTTTTTTAATCTTCAGCATTCCATGTTCATAGCACAATGGTTAACATTAGCACCTATTTTTTTGGTTCCTTCAGCACTTATGTTTTTGTTCAAGTGCTTGATGTACTTGAGACAGATATATGCACTGTATTTGATATGATTGTGAGTGACGAACATTATATTAGCTGCTTGTGTTATGTTATGCTGATGTCGAAGGTCCATAGCTGCCCATTTCTTCTACAGCAACAGCTGTGCATATACACTGAATTTGGAGACAGATTTGGACACTTATACTCCTGAGAGAAGGGTAAGGACACAATAATATGTTGTTAAGCCAATTAGACCAGATTGCATGTATCCAGTGGACACGTGTGAGAAGTGGACAGCTATGTATGGGGCAAGATTTTTTGGGGGGAACAAATTGCCCCTTTTTTTTCAGGTGAGCATGGGATGTTGGGGAGGGATAGTAGGTTTATTTGGGGAGGTAGGTTGGGTAGGTTAACAGACAAGACAAACAAGATGCATACAGGGGCAGCATGTGACACATGTTGGGGTAAACCCCTTAATGGGGAGGGGTGTTGGGAAATTGGAACCCCATGAGCCCCCTAGTGGAAACATTGTGAATAAGGTCCCCACCCATGGGCAGTCACCACTGAATCTTTACAGCCCCGAAGGTGGCTGTGCTGGGGGCTGAGTCGGATAGCCAGGCCGACCCTCTAGTCATGACACATGACCCTCAAGCTGGAGTAGCAGATCTCCAAACTCCCTGTGGAGTTTGCTACGCACCACGCCCTGGACTTGGCAACAGGTGACAGTGTCCTGTCCACGTCCACTTCTGGGGGGGTGAGCCCCATCCCCTGAGGCGGTTCCACCCAAAGGTGGTGCAGGACCAGCGGATGAGGAGGTCCCGGGGTGGGCGCTTGATGTGCTGGTGCCCGATGCCACGGCCAGATGAGGTGGGATAGGTGGGCCTGCTGGGACCCGCATTCCCATACATTCTATGGTGTTTATGTTTTATCAACATATGTGGGTTAGTAATAGTCATCACATTCCAGGATTAGGTATAACAGCATGCATAGATATTCCCATTAACCCCAAACACCAGATATGGAACAGTTGCATAGCAAACAGAACACGTGCATATATGGGACCACAGTGGTAATTACAACAGCATGCACAGTGTTCATATTTGACGGACCTATGGGAGCAATGTTTCTTAGCACTACCTGAATGTTGCCACACAAATTACCAGATTCCACATTAGTATTATGCACATACATCTCACTCTGTTACTGTACACATTCTGGTCACAGCTTGACAACATGGGGGTGTAGATGGGATATACTTGGCGTATTACTCTCATAACACTTTGTGGAGTTGCTAATGTGACAGCTTTGTTCTTATAGATGTGTGACAATCTGTTGTATGTCTTGTTTGTTGCCTAAATGCCTGGGAACATCCCACTGATTTCCCAGGGTGACAGGCAGCAGATATGGGCCGATTTGCTGGACATTCTAGACATATCTGTACAGTTGTGAGGTATGATTCTGTATGCAGCCTGCTACCACTCCCAGGATTCAAACCATGGCTGTGTTTGCTAAAAATGCAACAGTCCACGTCTCAGTTGAGTGTGCTATTTGGATTCTGTTGTCTGTCTTTCCACTGTTTTCTGTCTATGTCTCTCTCAGTTGTACTATATGACATCTTGGGATTACACCAGTCATATACAGACATTCCTATGCATTTTATTTATATAGCACAGTGTGGTAACAGTGCTTAATACAACAGTACTATTAAGTGATTGCAAATCTACATTACCATATGATACCAGAGTAAACACATGCAGTCCAGCAGTTAGTCCTTTATTGTCAGGCTATTATGCTTTTATTTACATACAACCTATATGAGACTCTTCCTGCCATATTCTCTGGTGTATGCAGTACATGCCTTAAACAATACATGTGTTATACAGGTAATTAACTTACTACTACTTTTAGATTTATTTCCTATGACAGTACATGCAAGAGTATTGATAACCTGCCTCGCGTCGCAACCGCTCCAATCGACATCCATGGGCCTCCTGATTCATAGCCTGCTCACTTGCCACTGTGAAGGACATGAGGAATATTTAGCCATACCTATCCATAATATACACGAGCTGGCAATTATTAAGCAAGTACTAGACTGATACTTACACATGGCTGGGACCTCCCCTGTCCTCCTAGCCTCTTGGATCCAATGATCCAAGAGATCCCCCTTTCACTGCTTCAGGTCGGCATAGTGATGCCTGACCTGCTCACCAGTTCAGGGTATGCCAGTGGCACTGGTGAGGTCACAGGCAAGACAGTCCCAGGCTTCTGCTTTATACTGGGAACCCTGGTACTGGCCCTACAGCAGTATCTGCTCATGGTCTTTCACAAGGAGTCCTGCCATGACTCTGGACTCCTGGATGCCCCAGCACTGTGCCCAAAAGTGCACACCTTCTCCCATTCCAGACATATTGCCTACAAGGGGAAGATACAACCAGTTATGAGATGTATTCCTACCTGTTGGGTTTAAATAGGGCCAATTTCCCACACTTTGCTGTGATTGGACAGTTTTGAAAATGTTAAGCTATGGGCAAACCTGCTTACCTAAGGTTGGCATTGCTTAAAGGGGTATACCAATGGGCAGAGTGGGTTAGCTGGCCTACACATTGCTTATACCTACTAAGCTGGGCTGTGCAATGCTTAGCATTGCTTAATATTTAAGTTGCAGTATATTTGCTTTTTGGCATTGATTCATTATTCATTATATTATATATGTGCTTGGTATGCATGATTCATGTGTATGTACACTGTATGGGGTCCCTGTGTTTATTAGGGGATTTCAACATTTTATTACAATGACACCTCACATCTGTGCTTACTGCAGCACTCCAGTTCACATATTTATGTCATGTGGAAGGTTATACAACATAAAACTGTATATAGATTCCCTTCACATGTTCAGTTTGGTTTTCCTATAGTGAGGATCTATTTGGTGATACCTCAAGCTTATGTACTATTATGATGGCTTAGTGGTTAACTACTGTGACTATAGTGTATAGGGTCCTGGGTTCAAGACTTGCAAAGGCTATTTATTTTGTTTCTGGTCAGGAAAACAGCTGTTGCATACAGAGTGATTAAGGCACTTTTAAGCAATTGTAAGCTGGTTTGCATGTGTTTGTGCGAGTGAGGGTAAGCAATGCTAACCTTTGGTTAAATATGCTTACAGAGAGTTAGCTTCAATATTGCTTAACCTGTGTGTGTATCCCTTACCCCAGCACAAAAGGGCTTAAACTCACTTACTATTGCTTAAATATGCTTACTCCCGCTTACCACTGCTTAATAGTGCTTACACTTGCTTACTAGTGCTTACTCCTGCTTACCACAGCACTAATTTAGACAGTAATGTCTAATGGTTCTTAGGAAGGTGGTGGATTTGGAAACTGTATGGTGTTATCTTTCATTACACATTTTATCTTCCATTTGTATCCCTAATTCCTGTGTACATATACTGTATGGGGCACTTGTGATTATCTGTGGACTTTGCAACATTATGACACTGACACCTCAGATCTGCATTTAATGTGGTACTCCACTTCACAAATATATGTTATAAACATATCCATGTTATAAATATAAGTTATCGTAGGTTATGCAACAAAATATATTGATCATACAGTGATTTGACATGGAAAATGGATTGTACTGGAGTGGGACTTGAACCGGGAATGACTGCTCTGCCCATAACACTGTTGCTGTATTGCTTCATTTGCATATATCTTGCTTTATATCCTCTTGTGCTATTTAAGCTGTATTAACCATAGCTAAGTGATGGGCACACCCGCACACCTATGGTTAAATGTAATCTGTTTCATAAAACAATATTCTTTATATTTTATCTTTAACTATTGCTCTTGTAAATGTGGGGGGATGTTGCTGGGGGTATGCGAACACCTATGAGTGGTCTCGTTCATTCTTACTCATACTCTGCTGTTCTTCATTGCAGGGGCATGCATATTCTAAGATCTCTGCTCTCAGACACGCCCCCTGCACTCATACATGCTCAGTGTAATTTTAGGAGCTCAGGCAGCATGCCTTCATTAATATGCATGGCATGCTGCCGTCCTACTCCTAAACTGCGATTTCCATGCAGGACTAAGCTAGTCCTGCACGGAAGGGTAGTGAATCTGGGGGACAGTTGTTATATCTCAATGGACCTGCTGCTGTAAAGTGGTCTTTGAGGTTTTTTCCCAAAATGCATTTCAGGCCCCCTTTATATTAGTTTTTTTTTAAATTCCATGTAAATAGAATGGCAGTAGTGTGCATCCCAGCATCTTGCACAGCTACTGGTAATAATTTTCATTATCACTTTTTATTTGAATTACTCTGATTGTATTCTCAGAGCAGTTCTTACCTCTTGGATAGTAGTTGTGAATACTCAACAAAATAACCTAGCTGAAATGCATGCTCTAAAACTTCCAGTTTTTATTCTAAGTGCTGACCACTGCTTCCCCGTATTCTTCCTGAGGTGTCAAAACTATAATTTTAATCCAAGAGCTGTTAGTTGACCAGTCTTGCTTCTACTTAGAAGAACTTTTAACAGACATTTAAACTACTTTGTTTTTCATTGGCTTCTGCTGTGGGAAATGGGTTTTTATTTTGCATGTTGGCAAAATGTGCTGCATGTTTTAAAATATTTCCCTTACAATGTAACATGGAACAAAAAGCACAACTTTCTGTTCTTGAATAGAATGACATTTTTCTATTTTTACTAAGGCACATATGTCTTTAAGCATGACATTTTCCCACCTCTGTTGTATTGGTAGCTATCCCCTTGACTTATTACTTATTAGCATACCACCAATTTTGCTCAAACCATTATCCTTGAACATGACAATTAGAAGTTTTTTGGTGTTGTGAACATTGCCGGGTTTTGCAGGATTATGTCATTTACTGTTTTTCATTGGTCTTTCATTTTTTAACTGGGTATCATGTATTCTGTACGTTACTGGTATGGTGTTATCGTGTTTTTTTACATGTCGTTCATGCCCTGCCAACTAGCTACTATGTCCCTGTTGTGCCCTGGTAAGAAGAGGAAACTGAAGCTGCCACTGTGCACTGCACACCAAGGTCTAACTGCATACTTACGGCATGGTAGAGTGATGTGTTCTGAAGTGTAACTAGCTGCATAGAATGGCTGCATGTTTTCATCTGGATATTCCTTTCCTCCCTGTGCTGCCATATTGAGTTGCTTAGCTATGTATGACTTGAGAGTCACAGTCTATGTTTGCCCTGCTATAACTTTGTTTTCAGTTTCATGCCAAACTGAGTAAATGTTTAAGAAACTGTTCTGAAAAATGAACTGTAGTTATTACATGCACACAAAAATGTACCTATGTTTTAAATTTTTATGCATTCCACAAGAGTGAAGGGGGATTCATTTTTAAATGGTTAGATAAATATGTTATTCTGAATACAGTAACTTAAGATGCAAACATTTTAAAAAGTACTGTTCAAAATTGTGGTTTAAATCCCAAAAGAACTGAATAGTGGTTTTTAAAATTTGTGATTAAAAATGAAATGCTAGCAGACTGCAGTGTTGATAAAAGACTAAATTAAGGAATACTTTCAAACTATGAGCTATGTAGTATATAACAGAACTTTATGAAAATTATCTGTTTTGCCAAGTGATTTGTATGATGTTCAAGCAAGCCAGCATATGTCCTGTAAAATATCTTGTCAAATCAACACATTACTTTTTACATCCACACCCAGATTTAATGCATCTGTCGTAGCATGTGACTTGGCCAGAATCTGACCCAGAATTCCAGATGCAGTTGTTACACCCCTCATGCAGATGTGTCATCCAGGGAGACGGACACACTACTGCTCATGAAGGACGCTCTTCATTTGGATTACACTGGAGTGCTTTGATTGGTCAGAACCTGGGTGTGGATGCCAACTGGTTGTGCTGAAGTAGCAAGGAAGTAAGCCCTTGAAGCAACAAGTTTTAATAACTCATAAACACCATTTCACAGTGATTGCCATTAGTTTAAATAATATGGTAATGTTAGTAGTAGATGTGTGGGGAGCCTCAACCTACCACCTTTGTGCTTCATTCGGATCTTGGTTGTTTATTCTCAACCCTGATGCAGACCTACTTTCACTGTGAGCCCCTCTATGAGTTCTGACACTGGGTCCTTGTACATAGTCTGCATTGATTCTGTAATTTTGTGGTTTTGGCACATTTGTGGAAGTGTCCAATTGTGATACAGCTAGCACTGGATTTGCCTGTACTTGGAGAGCACCATTTCTTTTTTGCAGTTGTGAGAATTATAAATACAAGCCTTATACTTGAGAGAGAGAGACAGAGAGAGAGAGAGAGAGAGAGACTTATAAACTTCTGTACTTCCTGTGTTGTGCATTGAGGTATACTCTGGCTGTAAGCTACTCCTCTTACTTCCGAAAGCATTGTTGCAGTGCTGTCATGTAAATGAGGACTTTGCTAGTCCAAACTCTCAGAATAACTGCAGTTATTTACATATGAATGTATGTATGTATGTATTTATGCATGTATGTATGTATGCATGTATATATGTATATATATGTATGTATCTATTTATGTATTTAATCGTCATTATCAACCAGCTTTTCCCCATTTCTACATGATATCATGGTGTCATGTCAATTATTACTGCCTCTCTTGATTCAGTGTAATTATCTTACTTTCTTTGAAAGTCATGCCTGACTGTCACATGCCTTCTGTCAAGCCATCCATACAATTCTTTGCTGGACATGCCTGTCTCTTCTTACCTGCTTCCTGTGTCTCCAAAGTCTTCTTTACCTAATCATCTTCTGCTTTTCTGCACATATGACTGGTTGGACTTCTCTTTAGTAGAGGCTATTTTGGCTTGTCCTCTGTCTTCATTTCTTCATCTGTCCCACAGTGTGCATCCAGCTACCCATCTCAGGCACTTCATCTATATCACTTCAAGCTTCTTTATCTGCTTAGCGGACACTGTGCAAGTTCCTGTATCATACATAAGACTGGTCACGCCACTGTTTTATGCAGCTTACTTTTCCGCTTTTGTTGATATTCTTCTGTGACACATTACCCCTGACACTTTGTGCCACTTCATAGCAGCACTTCTGATTATAGATTTGACCTCTGTATTCAGACTTGTTTTCTGCTTAATCACACCTCCCAGATAGATGAAGCTGTTTTTCTTCTGTCCTAGTTTTCACCTTACTTTGATTCTTCACTTTTGCTGACATAACCACTGACTTGTCTATACTCACTTTCATCCCATATGCTGTCAGTTTTACATTTCATTTATCTTTCACTTACTGAAGCTCATGTTTAGAACCTGCTTGTAGTGCCACATTCACTGCATCCAAAGCTTTATATATTCATCACTTCTGACCAGTTTGCTAATGTATTCCATCACCAGTATGAACAGGGGTGGACTCCGAACTGAGCCCTGATGCAGACCTACTTTCACTGTGAGCCCCTCTGTGAGTTCTGACACTGGGTCCTTGTACATAGTCTGCATTAATTCTACCAGTGTTTCCTGGACTTCAAACAATCACAGGGCTGCTCAACTTTGCTTTCTTGGGACTTTGCTTTAAGCTTTCTTCAAGTCTTGAAATGCCCGGTTAGATTCTTTCCCCATCTCCAACTTCTTTCCCAGTGTCTCTCTCACTGCAATCATTGAGTAAGTTGTGTAGAATCCTGGTCTGAATGTAAACTGTTCATTTCCCAGCTTACTTTCTACTAATCTGCATATTCGATTATCAGACACCCTCGCCAACACTTTCATGCAGTGTGAATTATGCCCATAGCTCTCAATCTCTAAACACAAGAAATCTGAACAAAAATAAAAATAATGGGGGGACAAAGGTCCAAAAATAGTGACAAATTTTAACTATTGCTCTTATAGCCTTAGAAAGCTGCTAGAATAAAATGTTTTGTGTTTGAATACATCTTCTGAAGGATATGAAGCCTAAAACTTAAGTGACCATCATTATTTATTGACTTTAATCCTCAACGATTTGACACAAAACCACAAATTTTATGAGGGGAAAACACCAAAAATATGAGACAAAAATCTGGATATTTTGTGAAAATCAGGACAGTTAAGAAGTAGGGGCATGTTTGATACCTCCATACTGCCCAGAGCTGAGAATGTCTCCTTTGTTCTTGCATACTGACACTATAATTCTTATTCTCCAGTCTGAAGTCTTTGTCTTCAGACTGTAATGAGTACCCTTAGGAACCATTTCTCCCCATTGCACCCAAAATCTTGATCATATCTCCTAAGACTTCATCTGAACTTGCTTTCTTCCCTGACTTAATTTACTTAGTGATCTTTGTACTTCTTCTAGACTGGGTTCTTCTTCCTCTTTCATTGTACACTATACACGAGACAGTACAGCTTCTGTGGAATTTTCTTCATTCACAAGTTTATTGAAGAACTCCTTCCATTTGCCTTTGATGTTCTCCGGAGTAGTGAACAGATTGTTGCTGCTTGCCATATAAATGTCTCCTGGTGACTTCTCCTTTATCTTTCAATCATTGATTTGCATCCTGATAGAACTTGTTTGTGCCATTTGCTGAATAAATTTCAAGAAGCTGATAGTTTCTCTGATGCCTTGTTCTTTGGTTCTGTGACTGTTTTGTTAGTCTTTTTGTTAGCCAACCACTATTCCTTCTTAACCTGGTCCATCTTTTCTATCTTTCATTTCTTCCTACATGTCTTTCTTTTTCTAGATGACTTTCTGGACTTCTGGATTGCACCATCAGCTTTGCTTACGTACTGTATTTCCATATTTGCCTCATCCAAATATTTGTTCTATAATATTCACACAGGCTGTTTTGGGATGCTGTCATTCTTCTTTGACTCCATCTATTTCCACTTCTTACTGAGATGCTAGAGTCTTATTTTATAACTAAATAAACTATATTATTTATTTATTATATTCCCCCATGTATGACAACATGTACTACATTTTTGTGCTGGTTCCATCTGGATTTAAAGAATGCAGAAAAAAATTGTTTTGATTGCTACCATGTTTTCTCTGGCTATTTCACAATGGCTACCATCCATTTTCCTGAGTTGTCTTTTACCTTAATTTTTTTCCCTTTCCAGTTCACTTTTTTATTTGCTTAAAAGATAATCCCCTATTACCCACTTGCTCATAACAGCCCAGAGATCACTTTTACACTCTCATTATTTAAGAAATTATCTAATGTCTTCTGGATACTTGTACCTTTCACCTTTTGACTCACCCATCTTATGCCTCAGTACCTTAGTACACTGCACAGATACAACACACTAAGGTCTTCTGACCTTTTACTAAAATCAACAAATACGTTACTTTTATCCAACATCCCACACATCACTGAAGTAATACTCTCCAAAATATTACTTTTCCCTTCTCTGTGACATTTCTTGCTCACTCCTCTGTGTCTTCAGATCCATATTATACCATGACCCCCCCAAAACGTGCACGCTGATTGGCTAGCATGCACATTGTAAATCTAGTTATACTAATGGAAAAAGGTCCGGTCGCCCGGACTTTTTTCCATTAGTATAACTCTACTTTTAAAACACTGTCTCGCTATGTTAAATGGGTTTAACATAGCGAGACAGCTTTAAAATAAGCAACGGAGATCTCCGTTGCTTATTTTAAAGCTGTCTCGCTATGCTAAACCCATTTAACATAGCGAGACAGTGTTATAAAAAAAAAGCAACGGAGAAAGCAAGATCTCCATTGCTTTTTTTACTGTTTCGCTATGTTAAATGGGTTTAACATAGCGAGACAGTTTTAAAATAAGCAACGGACATCTCCGTTGCTTATTTTAAAGCTGTCTCACTATGTTAAACCCATTTAACATATCGAAACAGTAAAAAAAAAAGCAACGGAGATCTTGCTTTCTCCATTGCTTTTGCCCACAGCTCTGATGTACTGCGCAGGCGCGCAGTACATCAGAACTGCCGCTGATGCCAGACATCTGCGGAAGGGCAGCAAACAGGCATTATACTATGCCATTATTTAAGAAAAGTAATAGTTTCTTTTCTTAAATAATGTCATGGTATAATAATAACCACTTCTGGGTGTGGGTAATGCTGTATTTACCCACGGTTGGCTTTGTTTGGTCCCTCGGGTGAACCACGCCAACCGTGGGTAAATCCAGCATTACCCACACCCAGGCGTGGGTTATTGCTATAATATTACACATACAAGATAAGAAGCTCTAGAAAATCAGGGAAATCTCAATTGCTACTTTTCTTACTTTATTTTTGTCAGCATTCAGAAACCTGGAACATCTATAAAGATCATCTCCAGTTATAGCCATCCAATCCTGCACATCAAACATTACAAACTTAAAGAAAGAAAAAAAAAAAAACAGAATGCTTTGTCATGATTTACTGGTGAGTATAAATAACAGTTGGATTTCATTTATCTAATATAAATATGTCTAGTCTACAACATGCAATATATAAATAAATCATTTGCGCAAAGTAGTAGACATAGGTATCCATAACTTAACAGTAAGGAAATACCAAGATTTAGGTAGAAAGAAAGAAGGAAAAAAGACTTAACATAGCTCATTAAAGGTGCATACCAACAATCTGTATTTCAGACATATATATGCATTTTTACCTCATGACAAATTATACATATTTAATAAAAACAGTAATTTATAAAATTAGTAAGACATTTTATTGACATTTTACAGGAGTCCATAGTGGATGAAGAAGAAAACCAGAAAGATGAAAATATTCATTTGATCCGATTTCTCCGTGTTGTGGCAAATGTCCTTATCATAGCTTCATTAGGAGGAAGTGGTTATCTCATCTTTTTTGTGGTGAAGCGTTCTCAAAAGTTTTCAAAAATGGAAAATGTTAGCTGGTATCAAAAAAATGAGGTAAAGAACATTTTTTTCTGCTTTAGGCTGAGCTGTTCATCATTTTAAATCTAATTGACTGGTAATTAGGGAGAAGGATAGAGGAGCAAATATCCCAGCATTTTGCAATTGTACATATTGAAAAAGCAATTTAAGTATTCCCAATTACAGGAACGTACAATTCAATCAACATTAAGTTTAAGAATACTATCTATTAAGCCAATAAAAGTATATATATACTACAAGCATCATCATCCATATATAATGTAAAACAAAACTTTTTTTTTATTATTGGTTATGCATACACCAGTGACTGGCAAGGAATATTATACTTGAAAATTATCAAGACGAGTGCAGAAAGTTGTGTGTGGTATGGCTTTAGTGTATTCATGTTCTGTTTTACTAGCATAACATGTATGTCTATATAAACAGGTAGCCATGGGACCAGACTACTAGACAAACAAGGAGTAAAAGTACAGTACATGCTTTATTGGGCTCCCATGCTTGCCGTATGTTAGCACTGCAGTCTGTCTTACAGCTGTATATGTGCATGAGCAGAACTTACTGGCAATCAACCAATCAGTGTTACAGAGGGCATAAGTGACTCTACATACTTTGCAGCTCATGTTAACGATAGCATTTGTTTCAAGAAATTGAGATTTTTTTTTTTCTGAGCAAGATCCACTTGTTCATAAGTTCATAGATTCATAGGTACTTACAGGGCTATTGATCAGTGAGGATCTTTGAAAGCCTAGTCCTGCATTCCCATGACAGTTTTAGACCTTGAAATTTAAGTATGAAAAACTGAGAACCAGGCAGAACATTTACATGTTACTCTCTATCCATAATGGACAAGGGTGCTAAAGCAACAGTGAATTTGGGGGTCCCTATCCATTTGTTTGGATTGCATTTGGATAGAGTAAGGAAAGTGTTTTGCTTTATGTGGAGAGAAATACAATTCCAAAAACGTGGCTTTCACTCTGACACATTTATCCCTCCAACATGTTCTATTTATGTTGTAGAAGAGATTAATATCTTTTGAGTGGATGCTTATGCCACCACTGGGTTTGTGGATTGGATGTGTTAAGACTCTGTACATAAGGCAGATATCTCCTCTCAGTAGCCTCTATGATACCAAGAAAAGACAATGCTATGAAATAGTCAGTGTAGGTTTTATGATTTTGGCCTTTGATTTTCTAGGTGAGAAAGCAGTATGGTCATTCATGATTTGTTAAGTGTGTGGACAGGTACATACTAAAGTGGGCATTATACTCAGTCAGCCTAATAAGTGCCAATTGCAGTGGAGTAATCACAAGCCTGGAGATAGATGCTGTTGCTTTCCTACTTTGGACACAATAGAACAGCCTTCATAGTTTCTCTTCAAGGTTCTTTATTATGTACAAACACACCATGATAGAAGTTTACTAACTTTAACTTAAGTAACTTATTTACAAACTAACTGCTCTAATCATACTTGCTCTCTCTCTGTCTGCACTCTCAAAATGGCACTGGGTATAGCACGTGCCCGGTATTTATATGTGCATGTTCAGTGCTCGATATGCTTCTTAAAGACATAGCACATTCACTTGGATCTACATCCTCTCTCTTTGAGAAATAGATCAGGCAATGTTATGAATCTATTTGGCATGCAGATATTACAAGTAGTTCTCTGTCATGCAATTGTATAAGACTAGGTACATATATACATTGCTGTATTTTTCACACTGGGCCTGGTTGTTTGACCATATCATGTGACATAAAACTGGGAATTAGGTTTAGCAACTGGAGCTGTCTCTACAAAATGTTCAACCTTGGAAGTATTTTGAACATCCTCAGAAATGGAAGTAGAGATTGAAATACACTCTGGGATGAGAACAACGTCTGGTTTACTCTGAGATCTAGAGTCTGTATCACAGGAACAATGCTACAATGATGATTCTGGTACAGGAAGAAGATGCCTGCACTTTCTCCTGTACTTCAAACCCTCAGATTCTACAAGTTAGGATCTCCACTCGGTACATATGCCTGTAACTTGACCAATCCAGTCAAAACCTTTTGCAGTTTGTATCCTCACTGTCTCTCCTTCCCTCAATGGATGTAGAAATCTGCTCAATTTTCTCACAACTGGACTTCTGGATAGAATGCTTCTTGAGTAATTGAGCCTTAGTGGTTTTGTTGTTCTTAGCTTTAGGCCTCAATACACTGGAACTAATAGGTAGCATTGTTCTGGTTTGCCTGGATAGTCTTTGAGCAGGTGAGGCAAGTATATCGTCATGGGGTATGTTTCTGAGATGTAATATATTCAAAAAGACATTGGTATTGTCATGCCTTGACCTTTCAAGTAATTGCTTTGCGCTCTGCACTGCACGTTCAGCTACCCCATTTGACTGTGGATAGTCAGGACTGCTAGTAACATGAACAAAGTCCCATTCTCTTGCAAATGTCTGAGGCAACTGACTAGTAAATCGAGCACCATTGTCAGAAATAACTTGTGTGGACTATCATGGACTGAGAACTGATGTTTCAACTTAGTAATAACAGTAGTGGATGTTAGGTTAGGTAGTAAGTCAATCTCAAACCAATTAGAATATGAGTCTACAAATACTAAATAGTGTTGGTTGTCCCACTCGAAGATATCAGTGGCTGCTGTTGACCAAGGTAGTTCAGGAACTGGACTTAGCTGAAGTAGTTCTCTTTGCAAATGTGGTCTAGTGCTATTGCATACTGAACAAGAAGAAAGTACTTTATCAATGTCTTTCAGTAATGAAGACCAAAATACTATTTCTCTCACTCTTCTCTTAGTGGATGCTGAACCTGGGTGACCATGATGCAAAATCTGGACATATTCTTGTTGTAAGGAAGCAGGAACAACAATTTTAGGACCTTTGAAAATAATGCCATATTCCATCAACATTTCATCTCTGTAAGGAAAATAGGTTTGCACTTTAGGTGGTGCAATAGAGTATTTTGAGGGCCATCCAACATTAATGTAGTGATTGAGCTTTTGCAAAATTGGATCAGTCTTGCTGTTATCTCTTAGCTCATCAAGCCTAGTGGTAGAAAAATTATGCACTGCCATCATGTCAAAGTCAAAATTCTCTGCGTCAAGCTGTTTCGTCATATTTCTGAGTGATCTGGATAAGGTATCAGCCAGATAAAGTAGTTTACCTTTCATATAGACCATTTTGAAGTTGTACTCTTGCAATTTGAACATCATTCTTTGCAATCTCACTGGAGCTGAATGCATAGGCTTCTTTAGAATAGTAACTAGAGATTGCTGGTCAGTTTCAATCTGAATAGCTCGACTATAAATATAATCATGAAACCTGGAACATGCAAATACTATTACCAGGAGTTTTTTTCTCAATTTGAGCATATTACATTTCAGTTTGAGTAAGAGTTCTAGATGCATAGGCTACTGGTCTGCCCTCTTGAAGAATAACTGCACTAAGACCAAATTTTGAAGCATCACAGGAAAGAGTGACTGGTTTATTCACATCATAGTATCTTAATGTAGGTGGGGTGGCACTTTTCTGCTTAAGGTCTTCAAATGCATTTTGGTGCTGCTCTAACCATGACCATGTAACATATTTGCACATCAGCTCTCTTAAAGGTGCTGTCAACTTACTGAAGTATGTTAGAAACTTACCTAAATAGTTGACCATGCCTAAGAAATGCTGTAGAGCTTGAATATTATCTGGTGCTGACATTTCAAGAATAGCTGCTTGCTTGGTCGGGTCTGGTCTCAAGCTAGTACTGGTAAATAAATGACCTGCATATATATCTTGTGGTAGTCTGAATTTGCACTTCAGAGGACTGAGCTTCAAATTTTCTTCACATGCTCTGTCTAGAACTCTCTTTAGGTTTCTGTCATGCTATGCTTCACCATTGCCTCCAACCAATAAATCATCTACTATTATGGCACAAGGATAACCCGAAAAAATTTGCTCCCTTGCACGCTGTAAGACTTCACTTTTTATTTTATTATTTATTTATTTATTTGCTTGTTTATTTATTTATTTTACATTTGTTGACCAGGAGTGTCGGACTGAGCTAATGCCCTTTTCAGTGGAGACCTGGGGAGAAAAGCTCCAGAACATACAAAAATTACTAGAGTGATATTCAGTAAGTTACAAATCACATACAGTAGTTGCCAGAATTATGCAATACAACAAACAAAAGCATAGTAACAATTAAAGCATAAGAAACAAAATGTTGAAGTTTAAAAAAGTTAGCTAATCTAAAGTTCATTAAGCAGAATAAAGGAATAGTTCTGAAAGTTGCATAGAAGGAAAGGGACTGTAATTGATACACAGGGTTAGTTTGCTTGGTTAAGGTCAGGGTGAGTTAATGCAATGGCAGGTCCAGTGTTTAAGTAATCTTTGTTGGCTAGCTTAAATCGTTTGGGGTGTGTAAGGTTCCTTATTTCAAGTGAGAGTTTGTTCCATGCAGTAGAGGGGTGGTATAAGTTGCACCCTGTCTTAGATTTGAGTTTATAAACAGTTAATAGGTCACAGTTTGCACTTCGGAGTTGTCTGATAGGAGAGTAAAGGGAGATGAGGGATGATAGTGTGGGGCAGAAAGGCTGCTTTAGAATGGTGTGTATGATTTGGAGCCGAGATTGGAGAAACAGGTGTGGTAATTCGAGACAGTTCAGGTATTTTAGGGAGCGACAGTGGTGGGATTTATATGTTTGTTGAACTGCAAATCTGACTATCTTGTGATATGTTGATTCTAGTTTGGTGAGTAGGGAGGAGTTCAGATTACTGAGTATTTGGGAACAGTAAGTTAAGCAAGGTAGTAGATAGGCATGAGAGAGAGTAACCTTAGCTTCGGGGTGAGGAATTTGTTGTTCCTGTACAGAAGTCCTATTTTCTGGTGGGTTTTTCTGATGCAATTGTTAATGTGTAGATCAAATTTGAGTTGATCATCAATGGTAATACCAAGTAGTTTTGTGCTAGATTCGACTTCTATATGGGTATTCTTTAGGAATGTTATGGGGAAGGAAAGCTTGATGTTGTTAACAGATTTAGGAAGAAAGAGTAGCAATTTTCTTTTTTTTTTTTTAGGGTTGAGGATGAGTTGGTTATTTATGAGTCATGTCTATACAGTTAAAGGATATCTGGGTAGTAGGTAAGAGTTCAGAGAGTGAGTTAGCAATAGTGATGACTGTAGAGTCATCTGCATGTTGGACAATGATAGACTGAGGACAAGAGGAGTGAAGTGAGTTGGTGAAAATATTAAAAAGTAGAGGTCCAAGTATGGATCCTTGGGGGACCCCTGTTCTTTCTATAAGGGGGGTAGATAGTGTCAAGTCCCATCTCACTGACTGCTGCCTATCAGTGAGATAGCTAAAGAATCATGAAATATACAATTCCAAGATGGTGGTCATCTAGTGTACAGCTTATGCACAGAGCTCTCAACTACATCTTCTAAGATTTTAAATACTTTAAAAAGTTCATGGTTGTGTTCCTAAACAAGAAAGAGCTATTTTACCTTCATCACTCCGGATTTTTCATCACCTTTGCAACCTGCAAGATTCGAATACAGTTTTTAAATCCTAGAGCTTCTCCACAGTGCTATATTCACAGTGTTTCAAAGGGCCTGCTTCCATCTGCAGTACTCCTAACTCCTCATGGCTAAACAGATAAAAGTGACTAATGAACCTAACACAATGGAGACACAAACAACAAAAGCCAAATCTTCAGCAATATTCTCACCAGAAAAAGAGGGTCTTTCAAAAAGACAAACAATAAATAAACAAAATATGGAGCCTAATAAAAGCAATACTAATACTAAAGAGGATTCCAACTTCCACATGGATGAGCTGAAACAGGCCCTCCAACCCATTCATTCTGCCATACAAAGTTTTTCGGAACAACTTTCTAATCTAGGAAAATCTAGCAATCAAATTGTTGACAGAGTAGACACACTCGAACAAAAAACCCAAACTAATGAGTTTCAAATACAGTCCTTATCTGATGATTTGCGCACCAAAACAGCCTCTATATCAGATCTACAACTAAAACTAACAGACCTCGAGGCAAGAAGTAGACGAAACAATATCTTAATTAGAGGTCTCTCTGAGAACTACGATAACCAAGGTTTACTTAATATTACAAAACAGATATTTGAGTCACTGCTACGCTTAGACGGAGATAATCCTGAAATAATTATTGAGAGAACCCTCCGTGCATTATATAAATGCCAAGACACCTCAGCACCCCGTCAAGTCTATGCAAAACTACTCAACTATCAGATTGCCCAAAAGGTACTGAACTCGGCAAAAAAACACAAAGCCTTCATGTGGAATAATCACAAAATCACCTTCTCTCAAGATTTACCCCTTTCCATCAAAGAGAACAGACAAAAACTAGCTCCATTTTGCTCAGATCTTATTAAAAGGAATATCAGATTCCAAATGCGCTTTCCAAACACCCTGATCTTTTTTAAAAATGACATTAAATTCACAGCAACCTCCCAAAGCGAAGTGAGAGAAGCTTTTCTTAAAGCCTTCAATAAGGCTCCTGAACCTTAATACAATATTAGTGCAAGCGCTTTAGCTTATGAAATTCCTACAAACTCTGTCTACTTACCGGGTGAATTAAGGACGACTCCGCTCACTAACCCAGCATTAATATCATTCCTTTTTTATTATTAAAGCTGTCTAAATGTTTTTTTTCTTCTTCAGAACAGGTACCTGAGTCAAACAAGGAACCTGTGTACTGCGTGATGTTTACAGTAGGGTATCTTTAGCTTGGGACTCTCAGGAGTCCACACATAACAGGTTTGACCTCAGTTAATCGCGCATGTAGCGCTTTGTGTAGTATGCAGTTCCTGCATACAAATTCATGAGCCTGCCTGAACCTACCATCGCAAAAACATCTCCTGAAGCAGGGAAACTATATTTACAATGAGCGGGGGGTGTTTCAGACAGGTAACTCTCTTTCTTATAGATAAATGAGCTTGACACCAGCTTTCTTTCACAAATATACGCTAATCCCTTTAGTAGCCATCCGAGGAATGTACACTCAGCTTAGTTGGCTATCGCATATGTGGTGAGAGATTTAATTAAAAGCTGGTGTCCTATAAATATATATATATATTTTTTTCTTTTTTTTTCTATATACAATGACAGCTGAAATATACAATATCAGTAGTGTCTGAGAGTCAAATATAAACTTTGATTCCTTATAAATAGTTATTGCTCTACTCTATCACAAATGTTTAAAAATACATAGTTTACTACATTTCTACAGATTCTGTTGTATGGATATATATATACCAGTTATACTTCTCGGTATTTAACATTTTCCAGGTTTTGAAAAAATCTTTTACAATATTTGTTTTATTCAAGATCTGATAAGAGCTGTTCTTAATTGTATAAAAACTGTTTTTATGAGTTTTATAGACCCCCAAATATCATTTGTATGAGGATTAGGCAAGCAGGCTTGTAAATGTATGTGAATTCCATCATGCTATAGTGACCTATCATACTATCCTGATTACCTTTCAACTATGGATGCTCTTTGTGCATTGGAGTAGTACTCTAGGATGGTGGTCTTTTGGATGAGCATTCTTTTGTACATATGTATAGTAATGTTTTGTTCAATGTATGTATGGTTTTGTACTTCTTCACCTAAGGGGTCTGGGTGGGTAGGCACCGGGGTTAGTCAGAAGGAGTATTTTGCTACCTTTACATTTATATTTAAATTTTTTGCAACTACGGATTTGAAGTGATTCTCCGATTTCCCTTTTTACTTAAATTTTAGTGCAGATTCTCTCCAACACTTACTACTCTTTCCAGATTTACTACTAAATATCCATATATATAACGTTCCCTTCTACCCCGCTAACTGGTAACTTACATGAGTTGGTCTTTTGACTCTTGGAATATTAAAGGCTTACAAAATACTGCTAAAAAAAATTGCTACTCCACCTTGTTTTTAAATCCCAGGCCAATATTTGTTTCTTACAGGAAACACACTTGCCCAAGGAAGAATGGGAGAAAGAAACCAACAGAAAATGGATTAGGGCTATAATAGCTGCCGGAGATAGCTCCAACTCTAAGGGAGTGGCCATTATAATTAAGAAACAATTCCAGGGAGCAATTAATGAGTTTAAATCTGATAAAAATGGTAGATGGTGTTATTTTACATCTCTGCTCCCAGACTCATCCAAACCACTTCTTTTTTTGAATGTATATGGACCATGCTCTCAACAACAAATTTTTATTTTAGAAATTTATAACATCCTATGTTCATTCCAAAACTACCTATTCATAATAGGTGGGGACTGGAATGCTGTAATAGATCCTAGTTTAGATTGCACCAGTAACTCTTCCTCATATAATTTCCAAGCCTCTATAGCCCTAGAGGAACTTATTTCAGACTTTAACCTTATGGACGCTATTGCTTTTAGCAATATCTCGACCAAAGAAAACCTATACACTTTCTATTCTAACTGCCATAAATCCTGGTCACGTCTGGACTTCTTTTTAATCTCAGACCCTCTTTCTAAATTTAAAAATGCTTTCAGTATTGAACCCTGATTTCTTTCAGATCATGCAAGGATCTCCTTCAAAATTAGCTTTGCACCCTCTACTTACACCTATGCTAACTGGACTCTTAACAATAACTTACTATATAACAAAGACATACTAAATAAAATCAATGGCGTGCTATCTGACCTAGACATCAATCTTAAAAAGTCCCTAATTCCACCAGACATCCAATGGGCGGCTTGCAAAGCTGAATTAAGAGGATTTTTGATTAATAAAGCTTCCTTTCTTAAAAAACTCAACAAAAAAAGAGAAACTAATCTTACCTTAAGACTATCCTCTCTAGAAAGAAAACAGAGACTATATCCTGACCCAAAGATAGACAAATTGATCAATACAACACGTAAAGAATTACTTGAACTTCACTCACATAACTACTCCCTGCAGGAACAAAAATTTATAGCAACCTACTCTGAATGGGTGTAAATTCCCTCAAGAACCCTTGCAAGAATATTAAAAAACAATAATGGTGCTCCTAGAATTTCCACTCTCCACTACCAGGGTAAAATGTATAAAGCGGATACTGAAATAATTCAACTATTTCATGATCTGTATTCAGATATTTAGAGCAGGAATGAATGCAACACTTGTAAACCACAGATGGAGACCTTTCTCAACTCCATCAAATTTCCCTCTCTTAAGGCAAACCAAACCTCCCTTCTATCTGCCCCGCTCGATCTTCAAGAGATTCAAAACGTCATAAATAACCTCAAAGTAGGCAAATCCCCAGGCCCAGATGGCTTTACCACTAATTTCTTCAAAGTTTTTAGTCCTAAAATCTCCTCTATTCTTTTGAAAGTCTTCATCTTCATTATAAAGAATGGTATTACTGACCTACATTGGAATAATTCAAGAACAATTTTGATATTAAAAAACAAACAAGATAGAGCAGACCCACACAACTATAGACCTATCTCGCTAATAAATGTTGACATAAAAATTCTTGCTGCTATATTAGCCAATAGACTCCAAAAGATCCTGCCATCCTTAATATCCCCTGACCAAGCTGGCTTTATGAGCAATAGACACACATGGGACAATACCTTAACAATGGATTCCCTAATACAATTTACAAAAAAAGATAAAAATCCGTTCTATGCCTTGACCTTGGATGCCTCAAAAGCATTTGACAGAGTAAACTGGGACTTTCTGTTTACTACCCTGTCTCATTTTAATATACCCAAAACCTTCTCTGATATGATCAGAATACTTTACACAAATTCATACACATACCTATATGTAAACATAAAGAGATCCAGTCCAATATTGATCACCAATGGAACAAGGCAGGGTTGCCCACTTTCCCCCTTTCTTTTTAACATTTTTATTGAGCCCTTTTTTTTATATCTCACCCAAAATTCACACCACTCTATACCTAAAATCTTAAATACTCAAGTAGCATTATCGGCTTTCGCTGACGACCTAAATCTATATTTTCAATTTCCCAATTCAGATCTACCTAAAATTATAAACGCAGTCAGTAACTTCTCCAATGCTTCAGACTACCAAATTAATAATAAAAAATCACATATTTTCCCAATCAATCCTGATGCTCATAAAGTTTTCTTTTTTCTCGAGTCTTCCTTCCAAATAACGTATCACCTTAAATATCTTGGTATTCACTTTGAACATAACCAAGCCTCCATGCTTCAAAAAACCTTACTAAAAACATGGTCTATTGTACATCAAGATCTACAAAGATGGAAACTCTTGAACCTAGAGTTTCTATCCAAAGTAGCTATAGTGAAAATGAATGTTTTACCCAGACTCCTATATCAATTTAATGCATCTAATATGACGGTTTCTAATAACCTGTTCTCCAAAATTAACAAAGATCTAGCCAAATTCATCTGGTTTCCAAAGACAGTCAGGATCTCTTACTCCAAGTTAATCTACCCTAAGGAGAAAGGAGGGCTAGGCCTTCCAAATTTTCAACTTTACTACACGATCATCTGATCTAATAGGGTTTGGTCCATCTCAAATCTAAATAGTAAAGCTCATATTCACTATCCGTCTTTGATGAAACTATGGCATCATCACATCATCTCCAACAAAATTAACCCGAAAGCTATCCCCTTTCTATCCTCTACTTCCATGAACAACTCTAAACTATCTCACACCCTGAAACACAAGATCAGGCTTTTCCAAAAACTGATTAAGGACATCAACCTTGAAAATACTTTACCCCTTCTCCAACCACTGCATCACAACCCAAACCTCAAGATCAATAATAAAATGGTTGACCTTACTGAATTCCCCCTCATCAAAGATCTTAATGTATGGGATATTCTTAAATATAGGGCTAAAACTCTTGCCGAGCTATGTTTAATTCTTAAGGCCAATAACAAATGCACAGTTATTCTCCGGCAACTAAGAGAGATTATATCTTCACAACTTATCAATATCTCTCCCAATCCTCAGGAAATCAACAAACTATGTGAAATCATTTCTGCAGTTTCGAGCCCTAAAAAAACAATTTCATCCTCTTACAGATTACTGAACTCCTTATTATATAAATCTAATTGCCTTTTCTCTAACTACTGGGATAACCAAGGTTCCCCCATTACAGAGGAACAAAAACTTTCAGCTATAAAAACTACTGTAGAACTCTCCCCTTTTAAAAAACTCTTATATACCCAACTGATGTTGAACAACAACTCTTACTACACTCCTGTAACACTCAATAAATTTAACCCCAATCTATCCCCCTCATGCACTTGTTGCCCCTATCCGAGAGCTGATTTACTCCACATTATGTGGTACTGCAACCACTCCCATAAACTCTGGTGCTCTCTAAAAGTTTGTCTGCAGAAATGGGATACTATAACTCCACACTTTCATGGGAAACAGCCATTCTCCATATCCCCCCCTCCAAGTTGCCTAAACTAGAACTCCACATTTTAATTACTCTTTGCTCCCTTATCAAACTATACATCACAAATAACTGGATGGATCACACTAAACTCTGTTGGAGGGGTTTCAAAGAGGTGGCAATTAAACATATTTCTGCTCATAAGTTCATTATAAATGGACCTAAGAAGAAAGCCTTTTTCAGCAAATTATGGAAATGTCTAATTGATTTAATTCTGAGTGAATAATTCCTTGTTATTGCATATCATTGTCTTTTTTTTTCTTTTTTTATGTTCTGTAAAATGCATATCCTTATCCCTGTTATTATTCGGAGATCCACTGCCAACTCTCATAACTCTCTTTTTCTTCCCCTCTTTGTTGTCTCTTTATAGGTCTGGTAGCACGTTAATTTGTAAATATTGTATATAAGTGTTTTTGGTTGTAGATAGATTACAATGCCTTCTGTATCTCTGTTTTCCTTTTTTTTCTATCATTGTTAAAATGTCCTCAAGCCCATAACAACATGTGATAATTCAATGTTTAATCACAATGTTCATAATCACAATGTTTTCTATTTTTCTGTATGCATTGTTTTTATTATGGAAAAATAAAAAAATTATTTGAAAAAAAAAAAAAAAAAGAATCATGAAATATTGTTGGGACAGAAGTTAAGGTCTGTGAGTTTGTTATGTAGCAGAGAGTGAGAGACAGTGTCAAAGGCCTTTTATAGGTCAAGAAATAGGCAATATATGAGTTTATGGTCATCTTTGGCTAGATAAATAGTGTTGAAGAAGTATAGTAGAGCTGTGATTGTGCTATGCTTGGGACGGAACCCATGCTGTGTAGGAGTGAGCAATTTTCCCTGTATAAGATAATGCATAACCTGCTTATGTGTGCATTTCTCAAGGACTTTTGAGCGAGAAGATGATAGCGATAGGTTTGAAATTAGAGATTTCTGTGGATTTACCTCCTTTGTGTATAGGGAGGGTGTAGAATTATTTCTAGATAGATGGAACTTTAGATTCAGAGATAGAGCAATTTATTAGAATAGATACAGGCATGGCAAGGAAGTTTGCAGCAGTTTGGAGGAAATATGAAGGGATATTGTCTGCAGATACTGAGCATGGTTTGAGCTTAGAGAGTAAAGTTTTGATGCAGTTGGTGGGAACAGGTTTGAAAGTAAGGGTTTTTTTTGTGTTATTAGTTGGGGAAGGTGCAGAGAGGTTAGAAGTATTATTGTTAGAGAAGTTGAGGTTAAATAATTTGTTAATGGATTCAATGAAATAGATGTTGAATGTGTTGGCAGTTTCATCAGGTAACTTGCTAGGACGTGGGTTTGGTGAGGCCGGGTTGCCAGGATGTAGTATCTGGTTTATCGCAGTCCAGAATTTCTTTGGATCAGATTTTAATGTAGTTAGGGGATTATAACAGAAATCTTTTTTGTTTTTGTTAATGAGTTTTTTTGTTTGATTTCTTAGTTCTGTGTACTTTTGCAAGTCAGCCGGATGTTTGGAATGTACCCATACTTTCCAAGCCCTATCTGGGGTTTTCATAAGGGTACGGGTATGTTTAGATAACCAGGGTGAGATTTTTGCTTTTGTCCATAATTTTCTGGGTGGATCTTGAGAATTTAAGATGCCAATGAAAGTTGAGTTGAAGGCTTTTACTGCATCATCTAGTGGGAGCTTATTAAGGAATTTCCAGTTAATTCTAGAGAGGAGGGTATTAAACATGTCAGGGTTAAAGTAGGAAAGTTTGCAGAATTTGTTCCAAATGGCATCCTTAGGAATATGTATCTGCCAAACAGGGTACCAAAAGTGGTTAGTAATGAGGATTTGTGATCAAGCATCACTTACCAAAATTAACTTTTTGCATCCAAGACAGAAAAAACAGTGGCATTTGGTATTAGAGCTGCAAACTTTTTGACTGTACAGATTGGATGATGCAATCTCTTCAATGCTTTGTTCAAACCTCTTGGGTCAATTCATATTCTGATTTCATCTGAGCCTTTTTTGCAAGCTGCTACCATAGATGACACCCATTCTGTTGGTTCTGTAACTGGACAAATTACACCTTGCTGTCCCATTTGATCCAGCTGAGCCTTAACTTTATCCTGCATAGCAATTAAAACTCCTATTGCTGGTCTGATTACTGGAATGACCTCTGGGTCTAACTTCATGGAATGCACAACTAGAAGTGTGCCCAACTTGTCATCAAAAACATCAGCATGTTCTGAGAAAATGGCTTCAGAAAAACTGAAACTAGGATATGCACTTATATGATGAACTTCTTTGGTAAAAGAAAGCAGATTCATTCTTAAACTGTCTTTGAAACCCAATAAAGACTGCACAGGTCTTTGAACTACATAGAATAACAAGCTGTAATAGTTCTTGGACAAAGAACATGAAAGCATCACTGAGCCTTTAGTTTGAATCTCTTCACCTCCATAAGCAACAGGTTTCATACTACTAGCCACATTGAGTTGTTCATTATTTCTCACCTTAGCAAATGTGTCTGTTGACATAACATTACACTTTGAACTAGTGTCTACTTTGAGCTCGGTGGATTTACCATTGATCTGGACAGTACAAAACACTCTGTTCTTTGCCAACAAATTCACTGCATCAGCCCTTTCACCAATTACTGATGCACCATCTACACAGAAAGTAGCCTGCTGCAATTCTACTTGATCAATTTGCTTTTTTGTGTGATCTTTCTTTACAGAGCTTTCTTGTTCTTTGTGGGGCTTTCCTGATTTGCAAAACTTTTGAAAATGGTTTTGTTTTTTACACTTGTGACTTTGCTGACAAAATGCTAAGCATTTCTCTCTTCTAGACTCATGCTTGGCACCACAATTGCGACAGTTAACAATAAAGCTGGACTTGGGTTTTGCTGATTCATGCTTGTACTACACTGAGCATGCTCCTTTAACTGAACTGGTCTTAGAACTTGCTGGAAAACTACATAGATTCCCTGATGAACCATCAGGGGATTGCGGCTGCCATGTGCTTAGGCCTACTTATGTTTGCCATATGTTGCATGCTATCTACATTTGCTCTGGAGCCTGCTGAAACAATGCTCTTGTCACTTGCAAGCATACTTGTGTGTTTTTCTTTCACCTCATGGATTTGACAAATCTCAGTGGCTTTACTCAATGTTAAATCACTGTCATGAAGCAAAATCTTTCTCACAGCAGCACTATTAATACCATACATGAGCCTGTCCTTTATTAATTTATCTTTTAAGTCACCAAACTGACACATTTTGGCTTTGTTTTTTAGGTTGGTTATATAAGCTGCAAACGTTTACCCTGGTTTCTGTTCTCTTGTGTAAAACAAATGCCTCTCTAATGTAATATTTGTCTGGGGGTTACATATTTTTCTAAACTTGCACTTCAAACACTCGGGGTCTTCCCTTGATTCAACCTGTTCAATAATATGACAAGTTTCACCTTCTCCCTCATATACTGCTGGTACATACACAAATGAACGCTCTCTTTCTATGGCTTCTGACCCAGCTAGGTTTAGCAAAATGAATGCCCTGGTGAATCTTTATCTGAATAAGCTGCTTGTATAAAAATATCATACTCTTGCTCAAATATTCTCCAATTCTTTGCAATATTCTGATCAAATACAAGTGGGGAGGGCTGTTGAAATCCATCTGCCATATTAACACATACCAGTTAAGGGTTTTGCAAATAAGCATGAATACGTACACATACACATGCGAGAAATTTATGCCAATACTTGTAACATTGCCCAATAGCAAAACAAACCTCTGTATAGCTGAATTTTGCAAAATAGGTCTCTAGGGCACTGTAATACTCTTGAAATTACTGTACTGCAAGAAAGCACCTCATCAGTTTAAGAAACATTTTAAATAACTGCACTATGCGAATGAACTGGGCAAGAGAAGCTCAAAGTCAATAACATTTTGAAGTAATTGCACTTTGCGAATAAACTGTACACAGCATACTGAGATTTCCTCAAAATGGTGGTACCTTGTCAGGCAATTCTATACAATGCAAGAAACATTCTGTAATGGCGGCACTTTGTCAACAGACACACCCAGCACAAGAAACTTTTCAAAATGGCTATACTTTAACTGCACTTCACAAAATAGTTGCACTTTGCACACATATAAACTCTTCAGAATAAATGCACAGTAATAAGCACACACTGTAAGCAATTTTACACACTTTGAGATACGTTGAATAACTCTAGTTATGCCCTTGATACAATATAAAGTTGTAGTTATGCCAAAACATAGCACTTTCCCAAAACAAATGTAGTTGCCTTGCCTTATTTACACTTAATGTGCCCCCCCCCCTTTTTTGCCCTTATATTCATTTTGCTTGTTTAATCTCTTTTCATGCCCATTGTACTCTTCTGGTGCTTGTTTTACTCTAAACATGCCTATTTTGCCTTAAACACACTCATTTTGCTTTAAGCATACTTGTTTTACTTTTCTGATAATGGTTTTATCAGATATCTCAATTTTAAACATTTTATTTAGTTAATAAACATTGTGTGCCTCCTATTTGTTTAATAATGCAGTTTGTGCTCTTGTAATGCTCCGTTTTATCTTTTTTATAAAATAAACAGTTTGTGCAAATTCTCATTACCGTTGATCCTTTTCTGGCTCTTTTTCGTGCTTTTTTCTCTTAGTTTACTTTCACTGACATCTCTGCACCTCATGGCTCCGAATATCATTCTCTGGTATCCCAGTTCTGACACTATGTTGCTCTCCTACATTGGACACAATAGAAGAGTCTTCGTGGGTTTTGTTCAAGCAGCTTTATTATATACAAACACATCACAATAGAGGTTAACTGACTTTAACTTAATTAACTTATATGCAAACTAACTACTGCAATCATACATGCTCACTGTCTTGCTGCACTCTCAGAACAGCACTGGGAATAGCACATGCCTAGTATTTATATGTGTACTTTCAGTTATTAATATGCTTCTTAAAGTCAAAGCACATACACTCCGATCTACAGATGCCAAGCCCTTATTAATATGCTGTTTGATGAAAAAGGGATTTCATACAATAGCAGACACTTAGAGATTGAAGGACAGTTTGTTGTCCATATAGGTTTCCATGTCCCTAGCTACCAAATTTATTTTTAGAGGTGTGTTGTTGATGTGATACTTACAGGGAACATCATGCTTGCTGAACAAAACTATTATATATTTTTTGGCATGGGTCATGGTTGGCTGTGGTAGTGCAGTGGTTAATATTGTCACCTCATAGCAAGAGGTTCTCCAGTTTGATTCTTGGCTGGTGTACCAATTTTCTGTAATCCATTGTGTAAGTAACCTTTTGGAAGAAGTCAATCAGGTTAAGCAGGCAGGATCTGCTCTTGACAAAACTGAACTGTCTTGGGTCTAGAGTTTGTAGATTTCAAATGTCATTATTTAGTAATTCCATCATGAACCTCCCCATAGCCTTACAGATGAGACTGGTCAGACTTAGAAGCACATTCCTGGCCTTGAAAGGTTTCGGAGTTTTTCTTGGGAGATTTGAGGTAGCTGTAGCTGTGGGTATGTAATCTGAAAATAGCTGTGGGTATGTAACCTGAAAAGGGGGGGGGGGGGCGGTTAAGTTAGTGATAAATGTATCCACTAGTAAATTAGCTATGTCCTCAGGTTGGGGTCTATATTACGTGATTGAAAATTCAGATGTTCGAACACGTAATGATCGACCCCAATTGAGCGAAACGACAGAATGTCGAACACATAAATGGAAATCTCCGTAAGGGAAGATTTCCATTTACTGCAATGTAGTGCAGTCTCAGAGTTGATATATTTAAGTAGCGGGGGTGTGGGGGTGCAGGGGGGCTTGGCCCTGCATAAAACAGTTTAATGGTTTGTTTGGGTTTTTGTTATTTTTTTCCAGCAGTTCGACATTATGCCGGTTCGCTCAATTGGGGTCGATCATTACGTGTTCAAACATCTGAATTTCTTAGGTTTCCGACATAGTTAAATAATGCGTTGAAACTAAAGGCACAAACAAACTGAAAATAACAAATAAATAGACTAGAGGCTTCCACAGACTGACTACAAAGGTTTAATAGGATAAATCCACAAGGTCAAACACGAAAATAAAATCAGGTACTTTAAGCGCTTTTCGTTTGTTCAAAGGAAGAAACTTATTCAGAAGTGAGTTACTACAACAGCTGCAAGCAATTTGAACTCAAAAAGTGCGGGAAAATTGTAATTGATTATACCTTTTAAACAAACAGTACATAAAAAGCTCTATTTAAATTTAAAATCTAATATGTAAAACATTACTTATGTTAAAAATGTTGTGTAACACTAAAATATCAACAATGGTTTAAAACCCACATAATAATACATAAAATATTGGATTTCTTCTGTATTATCTAAGAAGACTTTTCAGCTTAAGTAAGCTAGAAATTGAACATGCTTCATTGAGACCAGGGTGATAGAATGAGTTTAATCTAATCTGCCACAGTAGTTCCATTTCTTCTAGTTTGAAGGAAGCAGGACCCCCCCGGTTGTCAGGAATAAAGTTACTAATGACAGTAAACTTAAATTTGTGGGATGGGTTAATGTGGACATGTTTTGCTAGGGCATTCTCTAACTTATTGTGTGAGATAGCATATTGATGTTCATATATCCTATCTCTAAGCCTATGTTCTGTTTTGCCACGTAAAATGCAAAACAGTCAATACATTTAGCCAAGTACACTAGAAATTTACTGTTACAATTAAATCTAGACTTCAGTCTGTAAGTATTACCATTGATTGTAAAATGGTTATTACAATCGATGTATTTACAGAAATTACAGTTTTCACATTTAAACATTCCTGGTAGTCTGGATGTTACTGGAACATGTCTCTCCAGTACATTCTTTAAATTCCTTCCTTTTTTGAAAACCACATGTGGCCTATACCCCAAACAGTCAAGGACAGTTTGGTTAGTTCTAAAAAAACCCCAGTTCTTATTGATCAATTTTACTATAGTACTACTTTGACTGTTAAATGTAGTCACAAAACTAAATTTAAAGTCCTTTTCTTGGTCAGTCACATCCTCTGTATTAGAGGTAATTTGCCTGTCCACTCCAAGATTGTTACTCAATGATACGTGAGCAGCACATAAAATAGGTTTGAACCAATCAATACTTCTTTTGTAAGTGACTTCCTCTATTAGTGTGTCTACAAGTGACTCTGGATATCCACGATGCTGGAACATCTGTTTCAAAAACTGACATTCGCTATGGAAATCTGAGTCCAAGCTAGAAATACGTGATGCTCTCACTAGTTGCCCTTTGACCACAGATCTTTTTTGGTGGAAAGGGTGGCAGCTAGTGAAATGGAGAAATGTATTAGAGTAACTAGCTTTTCTGTAAATTTGCGCTGTGAAAGAGCAATCTGACCTGTTCTTATTTAACTGAATATCTAAATATGAAATAGATTCAGTCTGAAATGTATATGTGAATTGTAAAAAACCTGTTGACACATTGAAGCTCTCAACCAATTCAGATGCACTTTCTGCATCACCTTTAAACAGGATGAAAATGTCGTCCAAAAAGCGGGTATAATAAGCAATCGGAGCAGGTGTTAAGCTAGCTGAAATCATCTGGTTGAACTCCCATTGAGCCATAACCAAGTTTGCAACACTCGCTGCGCAAGGTGATCCCATTGCTAAACCCACTTTCTGGAGAAAAAAGGTGTCATCAAAGATAAAGAAGTTATTGGACAAGATTAGGTCCAACAGTTCCATGACCAAGGAAATGTCACTTCTTGGTGCATTGTGTCTCATCATGACTTGGGCCACCCACTCAGTACTGATGTCGTGAGGAATGCATGTATACAGGTCCTTAACGTTGATAGTCAGAAAGTTATACTCACTATCGAACACGATTTCATTAATTTTCGATAAAAAGGACCATGAATCTTTGCAAATCTGTGGCTCCAAAAGAACATATTTCTTCAACATGGAGCCAACCAGTTTTGCACATGCATAGGTGGGTGACCCACGTCCATCAATGAGGGGTCTCATTGGGGGATTTTCCACATTCTTGTGGATTTTAGGGATCCCTAAAAGTGTTGGATATTTGGGAAATAACTGATGTAGTTAAAAATTTCTTGATCAATTCGCCCTTCAATAAATAGTTCATACAAGCAAGATTTTATCAGACTGTATGCCTTATTTACTTCTGTTCTTGAACTTACTAAATATGTATTGGTGTCTAGTAGGGATGACATATGGGCCACATAATCAGCTTTGTCAAAAATCACCAATCCCCCACCTTTATCCGGTTTACAGACCCTGATGTTTTGTGATTGAATGTATTTAATGGAATCTTCCTCGTCCATGTGTTCTTGATTCCTGCTAGGTTTTTTGTTCTTAAACAAGTTCCAAAGATCTAGCTCATTGGCCTGTTCAAATACTTTCACCAACGGATGAAGGGGGGGATTAAAAGTACTGGGGATATGAAAAATATTGTGGACCCTGTTGTCAGGGGCATTCATAAAGAATAAACCCAAATTCAATTTCCTAGTAAACAATTTCAACTCTAAGATGGATTTAGCAATGTCCATATTATGCCAAGGAACATCGTCTGTCCTTTTGCTAAAACATCGACAATGTTAGAGGAAATGAAACTATCAGAAAAATTATACACTCTAAAGTCATTGTCTTTGTTGAAAATAATAGCAGGATAGGAAGGCTTTGATTCATTAAGTAGTTCTACACTTTGACCGATAGCTGAAATTGTGTCAATGAAAAGGGAGGAATCTAAGGTCAATGCTGAGGTCAACTCTTGATGTTGAGTTGACAGTAGTGACCCATCACTATCGCCAGACCCCAGTGTGTCGTTCATGACCTGGTCATCAATCACCTTGTTGGTCTCATTCCTCTCTGTTGTTGCTTCGGTCTGGCCCCTAAGGTGTTGAACCTCTGAAAATCCTGCTGATGACTATCGTGATTGTTATTGTTGTTATTGGAACGATTATCATTCGTAGTCAACTCACTAAAGGAGTAACCTAATTGGCAATTAGGTTACTCCTTTAGTGAGTTGACTACGAATGATTTACAACGGCCAGGTGACTATGTTGCACCTACACTTTTAGATTCAGTGAACAACCAGGTTGTCCAGTCAGGACAACTAGTAGACACGTATGACAACTATACTCCTGTCAACTCAACTAATTCTGATTTACCAGATATAGATGGAGTACGTAGAAGTGAAAGATTGAAAAATGCCACACGGGTGAATTATTACCACAACAACAAGCCTCAGTATTATAATCAACAATATAATCGTTCCAATAACAACAATAACAATCATGATAGTCATCAGCAGGATTTTAAGAGGTTCAACACCTTAGGGGCCAGACCGAAGCAACAACAGAGAGGAATGAGACCAACAAGGTGATTGATGACCAGGTCATGAACGACACACTGGGGTCTGGCGATAGTGATGGGTCACTACTGTCAACTCAACATCAAGAGTTGACCTCAGCATTGACCTTAGATTCCTCCCTTTTCATTGACACAATTTCAGCTATCGGTCAAAGTGTAGAACTACTTAACGAATCAAAGCCTTCCTATCCTGCTATTATTTTCAACAAAGACAATGACTTTAGAGTGTATAATTTTTCTGATAGTTTCATTTCCTCTAACATTGTCGATGTTTTAGCAAAAGGACAGACGTATGTTCCTTGGCATAATATGGACATTGCTAAATCCATCTTAGAGTTGAAATTGTTTACTAGGAAATTGAATTTGGGTTTATTCTTTATGAATGCCCCTGACAACAGGGTCCACAATATTTTTCATATCCCCAGTACTTTTAATCCCCCCCTTCATCCGTTGGTGAAAGTATTTGAACAGGCCAATGAGTTAGATCTTTGGAATTTGTTTAAGAACAAAAAACCTAGCAGGAATCAAGAACACATGGACGAGGAAGATTCCATTAAATACATTCAATCACAAAACATCAGGGTCTGTAAACCGGATAAAGGTGGGGGATTGGTGATTTTTGACAAAGCTGACTATGTGGCCCGTATGTCATCCCTACTAGACACCAATACATATTTAGTAAGTTCAAGAACAGAAGTAAATAAGGCATACAGTCTGATAAAATCTTGCTTGTATGAACTATTTATTGAAGGGCGAATTGATCAAGAAATTTTTAACTACATCAGTTGTTTATTTCCCAAATATCCAACACTTTTTGGGATCCCTAAAATCCACAAGAATGTGGAAAATCCCCCAATGAGACCCCTCATTGATGGACGTGGGTCACCCACCTATGCATGTGCAAAACTGGTTGACTCCATGTTGAAGAAATATGTTCTTTTGGAGCCACAGATTCGCAAAGATTCGTGGTCCTTTTTATCGAAAATTAATGAAATCGTGTTCGATAGTGAGTATAACTTTCTGACTATCGACGTTAAGGACCTGTATACATGCATTCCTCACGACATCAGTACTGAGTGGGTGGCCCAAGTCATGATGAGACACAATGCACCAAGAAGTGACATTTCCTTGGTCATGGAACTGTTGGACCTAATCTTGTCCAATAACTTCTTTATCTTTGATGACACCTTTTTTCTCCAGAAAGTGGGTTTAGCAATGGGATCACCTTACAGCGAGTGTTGCAAACTTGGTTATGGCTCAATGGGAGTTCAACCAGGTGATTTCAGCTAGCTTAACACCTGCTCCGATTGCTTATTATACCCGCTTTTTGGACGACATTTTCATCCTGTTTAAAGGTGATGCAGAAAGTGCATCTGAATTGGTTGAGAGCTTCAATGTGTCAACAGGTTTTTTACAATTCACATATACATTTCAGACTGAATCTATTTCATATTTAGATATTCAGTTAAATAAGAACAGGTCAGATTGCTCTTTCACAGCGCAAATTTACAGAAAAGC
Organism: Protopterus annectens; assembly: GCF_019279795.1. NCBI lineage: Eukaryota > Metazoa > Chordata > Ceratodontiformes > Protopteridae > Protopterus > Protopterus annectens. Next base: position 391,873,841 of record NC_056728.1, read on the forward strand.
TAGTTACTCTAATACATTTCTCCATTTCACTAGCTGCCACCCTTTCCACCAAAAAGATCTGTGGTCAAAGGGCAACTAGTGAGAGCATCACGTATTTCTAGCTTGGACTCAGATTTCCATAGCGAATGTCAGTTTTTGAAACAGATGTTCCAGCATCGTGGATATCCAGAGTCACTTGTAGACACACTAATAGAGGAAGTCACTTACAAAAGAAGTATTGATTGGTTCAAACCTATTTTATGTGCTGCTCACGTATCATTGAGTAACAATCTTGGAGTGGACAGGCAAATTACCTCTAATACAGAGGATGTGACTGACCAAGAAAAGGACTTTAAATTTAGTTTTGTGACTACATTTAACAGTCAAAGTAGTACTATAGTAAAAACTGATCAGTAAGAACTGGGGTTTTTTTAGAACTAACCAAACTGTCCTTGACTGTTTGGGGTATAGGCCACATGTGGTTTTCAAAAAAGGAAGGAATTTAAAGAATGTACTGGAGAGACATGTTCCAGTAACATCCAGACTACCAGGAATGTTTAAATGTGAAAACTGTAATTTCTGTAAATACATCGATTGTAATAACCATTTTACAATCAATGGTAATACTTACAGACTGAAGTCTAGATTTAATTGTAACAGTAAATTTCTAGTGTACTTGGCTAAATGTATTGACTGTTTTGCATTTTACATGGGCAAAACAGAACGTAGGCTTAGAGATAGGATATATGAACATCAATATGCTATCTCACACAATAAGTTAGAGAATGCCCTAGCAAAACATGTCCACATTAACCCATCCCACAAATTTAAGTTTACTGTCATTAGTAACTTTATTCCTGACAACCGGGGGGGTCCTGCTTCCTTCAAACTAGAAGAAATGGAACTACTGTGGCAGATTAGATTAAACTCATTCTATCACCCTGGTCTCAATGAAGCATGTTCAATTTCTAGCTTACTTAAGCTGAAAAGTCTTCTTAGATAATACAGAAGAAATCCAATATTTTATGTATTATTATGTGGGTTTTAAACCATTGTTGATATTTTAGTGTTACACAACATTTTTAACATAAGTAATGTTTTACATATTAGATTTTAAATTTAAATAGAGTTTTTTATGTACTGTTTGTTTAAAAGGTATAATCAATTACAATTTTCCTGCACTTTTTGAGTTCAAATTGCTTGCAGCTGTTGTAGTATCTCACTTCTGAAGAAGTTTGTTCCTTTGAACAAACGAAAAGCGCTTAAAGTACCTGATTTTATTTTCGTGTTTGACCTTGTGGATTTATCCTATTAAACCTTCATAGTCAGTCTGTGAAAGCCTCTAGTCTATTTATTTGTTATTATAGCAATAACCCACGCCTGGGTGTGGGTAATGCTAAATATACCCACGGTTGGCGTGGTTTGGTCCCGAGGGCGAAGCCCGAGAAACCAAACAAAGTCATCCGTGGGTAAATTTAGCATTACCCACACCCAGAAGTGGGTTATTGCTATTATACCATGACATTATTTAAGAAAAGAAACTATTACTTTTCTTAAATAATGGCATAGTATAATGCCTGTTTACTGCCCTTCCGCAGATGTCTGGCATCTGCGGCAGTTCTGATGTACTGCGCGCCTGCGCATCTCCGTTGCTTATTTTAAAACTGTCTCGCTATGTTAAACTCATTTAACATAGCGAAACACTAAAAAGCAACGGAGATCTTCTTTCTCCGTTGCTTTTTAAAACACTGTCTGCTATGTTAAATGGGTTTAACATGGCGAGACAAAATAAGCAACGGAGATCTCCGTTGCTTATTTTAAAGCTGTCTCGCTATGTTAAACCCATTTAATATAGCGAGACAGTGTTTTAAAAAACCAAGTTATACTAATGGAAAAAAGTCCGGGCGACCGGACCTTTTTCCATTAGTATAACTCGATTTACAACGGGCACGCTGGCCAATCAGCGTGCACGTTTTGGGGGGATCATGGTATAATTATAGTTAAATAATGCCCTATGGTTTTCTTTCACCTGGTGGCCATTTTTCCCTCATACCTAGCTTTGGCTGATTTGATCAGGAACTGAAGTTCCTTATTAAATTTATCAGGAGAATTTTTGACATCTTGAGAGTTATATTTATTATTGTGTGCAGTGCGTTTTTTCTTTTATTGTAGGGCCAGTTTATATTTGGGTTCCTCCACTGGGGTTATTTTTAAATTTGACATGTTTACTTTTGAGGGGGACAGATGCATCTATGTAGCTATTCATATATGCCAAAAGTCTGACATTAAAGATTCCACATACACAGTGGTGCTATCAGGTTGGGGGGGGGGGGTTGAATTTAGTCAGTTCATCACTTGGTTTTAGTAGATTAGCCTTCACATAATCTATGAATACTGATGTACGTGAGGATGCTTCCGGCTTCAGTCTTATGGTGAATGTAACTATTGTATGCTAGTATTTGACTAGGAAGGAAGTTACAACTGGTGAGTAACAGAGATTTCCCATATTGGTGAGGGCCAAGTCCAGGATTTTAACTCCCTCAATTGGGGCACAGACTAATTGGTCCAAAGAACTTTCATTACAAAGTCCAGGAATCTCTGAGAAAGCATGTTAGGGGATGTATAACTCCCACAGTTGATGGAGTGATAGCTGAAGTTCTGTAGGAAAATGATGTTTGGCCTAATGCACTGGGACTCCATACTAGTCATGTGGGAGATGTTGGCCAAGGAGAGCATAGAATGCATCCTATAGTTAACTATGATATGATAAGGGGTTTTGTTAATGGTAAGTTGGATGTGGGGGATTCTAGGTCATTATCTTGTCTAATGAGCCTGAAGGTGAAATTTTGTTTTATGTATACAGAGACACTGCTGTCTTTAGTGGCTTCGTCTAGCACAGTGAGCACTGAAAGGGCACTCTCAATGTTCTTAGGTTCATAGGTTCATAGGTTCATACTAGGCTATCTGCCCGAGGGCATTTACAAGCCTAGCCCATAGTTTTGTGGCTTACGCCACCCCTTTAGTACGGGGAACTATACCCATTATTTTGCTGTGTGTCTTGAACCACATCTTTGTGAAATGCATATATCAATGCATTCTAGAGTAAACAGTGCCTGCTGGGACTAAAGTTTTTTTGTTGAGGCTCCTAGTCCTGAGTAGTGATACCTTTATGTTATCTGCATTCTGTTTTGTAAAGTGGGAAGCTTTTAAACAGTGACATTCCCTAAAAAGGCACTATGGAAGTTGACAACATTTTAGCCAATGTACAAAAGCTTTGGGGAGATAGGTGCAGGCCATGCCTGGCAAAGCAGTCAGGACTGTCTACCATCTTATCTGATTCTGATTTGTATATTGAATCCTTCTAATAATCTTTTGTTCATATTACAGCATCTTTCTTGGTGATGGTGAAAGTTTACTCAGTCCTAGGTTTTCATCTGCCTCAGACACATATTCTGCGAGCTCCATCATGAAGGTATATCTCAATTTGTTTAGACCCTCATGTACTGTGATTGTGTTATATGTGTGCTTGTGGTGTAAGGACCTGAGTGCTTGCATCATGTGGCGAATCGTAACATCTGATAGACAAATAACCATGACCCTCTCCTTGCTCAGTCTTGTAAGAGGAGTATTGGTGTGTCTCACTATGGAGTTACCAATGACTTTAATGTTTAAGTGTGTAGAGGTTTGCCTTATGAACTTCTGAGTTGAGACACTGTGAATCTTAGGTGCATGTTTCATAGTGCAAAACAGAACCATTAATCCCAGGATGATTCATGAGAAGCAGTTCCTAGGCTGTTCAGTAATTGGCAGCCTAGTCCCAGATGTTACAGATTTTAAAACTAAGGTGGAAAAAGGGATCAATAGTCTGAATATTGCAGTGTGCACTAAGTGAGTGATATGAAACAGAGGGGATCAGGCTTCTAGAGGGCAAGACATTTCCCTGTGGTATATTTGCTTGGGGACACATTGCTTGAATGAGATTCACCTGCGGAGGGACACATAGCTGTTGCACATTTCCTGTGTGCAAAGAGAAGTATGCAGTACATGCATGTATGCTTCCCTTTTGCATGCATGTACTGGATGCTTCTCTTTACCCACAGGAAATACACTCAGTACATGCCCACATAAATAAAATAATGTTCATGGCCCCAGAGGTACCAAGATTCAGCAGGTAGTTTGGCAGGCATTAGGAGCAGACTGCCCTGTGGGCAAGTCAGGGCAGTAAAAAATGCAGTGTGCAATGGGCATTGTCTCCATTAATGGTATGCATGTGAATTATTATCCCCTTTGTAGTGCCTAAGGAACATTGTCTAAAATACATACTGGAGCATAAGTCTAACTACAGCAGCAGCATGCAGCAGTTCCTCTGTGCTGTAGCATACATCTACATGTTGTACTTTCGTAAGCATATGCTGTTCTCCAAACACAACACACACTGGTTCAGCTGCTCACATGCACTTGTTTATTGAAGCTGTGGGTGGGCTGCATGGTTCTCTTTGCCCACACGGAATCTGCCACAGACATAAATCTCTGCAGTTGTATGTCACTTCAGCTGTGTGTCCCCATCCAAATGTACCATTGGGAAATGTCTCATTGCCTAGGAGCCTAAACCCCAAAAAAGAGGCTAACTTAAGCTTTAATAGTCTACGGAGAGGGCCTTCACAGTTTGATCTTTCAGTGTCTAGTAGAATGAAGAGATGAGATGAGACTGGGAGGAGCCTTCAAAGCTAAATTTACAGTAGGAGCTGGCTGCTCAAAAGCCACTAAGTTTATAAGTATACCAAGGACTGGGCGCATGGAAAAAACAATCAACTACAAAAAAATTCACTACAAAAAAAAAATATATATATATATATATATATATAGATTCACTTTATAATCTTGAAATACAGAAATCTCGAATTTTAGTATCTTGAGACTATAAAGCCAAACATTCACAATATCAAAACCCCAAAAGCACTAAATTCAAAATCACGACTTTTAAATACACCTTCCACCACACAAACAAACATACATACACCTTCCTCCCCATACTACAACAAACCAACAAAACACACACAAACACAACAACACAAATACACACACCCACCCTACATATAAGTAGGGGGGCAAGCCCCCCTGCACCCTCTATGTGGGGGGCTGCACCCCCAACACCCCCGCTACTTATATATACTAACTCCGAGGTTGCACTAAAAAGACAAAGACACTAAACCCACCACTGCATACTCTATATTCCCCTTGCACAAACACACACCACATACGTACAAACACCACCACTCTCAACACTTACACACTCACACTCTTACCTACCTACCCTAACCTACACCTAAAACTTCCCAACACACTCACATACACTCAAATTCCTACCCAAAACCCTTAAAAAAACAGCACTTACCTGAATCTCCACATATATCCACACAACGGCAGGCAAACCATATCCCACAGCACACTGCACCTTACAAACACAGCAAATCCCACATACCGTGCCACTAAACCGCAAATTCGACACTTCGAATTCGATCAAGTGCAGTTTCGCTTAACTGCACTTTCAGCATTTTTGTCTCGGTATACTGAAATTCGAGATTGCAGTATTTCAAGATAGTAAAGTGTTTATATATATATATATATATATATATATATATATATATATATATATATATATATATATATCTTACTTTCCTGGCTTCTCTTCTGATTTTAAAACTCCAACACAGAGTCAAATATTGAATGTATGTGATATAAGCCTTTTGAGTCTTGTAAGAAGACAAGGCCAAGCTACGATCTGCATTGCAGGACTGACAAACTTCTATGATGATGTGACTGCTAACAGGCACTGTCTTTTCCCATTAAGGTGTGTGCTAAACACAAGAGGCATAACTAGAGCAAGGCAAAGGGGCAAGGTGTTAGGAGATGTGATTGGTGTGAGAGTACAATACTGGCATTCCTCTTGAACTCTGCGTTGAGTGGGCCTGCATTTTGGGGAAGTACAAAAGGTACTAAATGGATGGAATGGATGGAACTATGGTAGTGCTAAATATCACTTTAAAGACAGACAATATTTGTATCCCCCCCAAACTGAGTGTGCCAGGAATCTTAGATGGTGACTGTCAAGACCTGTTGTGGAAGTAGGCCAAAGAGCCACCACTGCTGCTTAGAGGAATGTTCTCTTTATTATTAAATTATGGCCCTAGTCTCTCCCCTTACCTTACAACATCCTTCCTAAGCTGGCAGACAGTGAGATGTGGGTATGGGAATGTATCCACCCTGGGCCCTGAGTGGATATGCCTCCAGGCCAGACTACATAAGCCACATATTTGTCTCTTCACATCTCTGCATAGGCCACGTCTATGAGAAACCTGCCCCACCGTCATCTCAGTCACATATATGAAAATGGGTAGTACTAGTTTTTGTGGAAGGGTATTGTGGAATTGCAATCTTGAAACTAGGATACAAACAAGCTACCTAATCAACAGTCCATTTGAATCCAAGAACCTATGAACCTCTTCCCTTAGAATGGGCATACCCATCCTCATCTGCCTGCATCATCAAGCATCCAATGTAATACTTAAACAGCAATCATCTGGGCCATTCTCAGGAGACTAAGCCTCTACCTCACTAGCACAAGAATATTTCTTAGATCAAGTGCCAGTTCAAAGTTCATTAACTGCAACTGCAATTTTCAGAACAGCAAAAAATTTAATGGAAACAGAGAGATACAGACTAATTCCAAGACTGCTGTATCTTAGAGAATTTTCCTTCTTTGAGGAAGAGTGAACTTAGAAGTTAATGTTTGCAAGCAGCAAATGTGTGGTAATTAGTTAAACGAAAGCCCTAGGTGACATGCTGACTTTGTCTGTCTGACGGTCTCTGGAGGTTGCTGGTTCTCAGACAAGTAGTTTTGCTTATGAATAACTATGGTGAACTGATCTTTACAATTAAAGAGATAGAGCATAGGCAGAAAAATAGATAGACAGTAGATAACTAGTTAGATAGTACTTATTTGTCTAGCTAATTTATTTATTTATTTAATGTTTGATGACTGGAAAGGTCTGACTGGGCACAAGCTCTTATTCAACGGAGGCCTGGGGTGAAAGCCCAAAACAGAATAAAGATGGTTACAAATAAATTATGCAATACATAAGTTCATACAGTTGCAGTACCTACAAGGATAACAATATATATATAGAGATATTCAAGAAAAGACAGAACAGATAGCTATACAAGAGAAGGATGGAGGGAAGTAGTAAATATAGCATCTTTTATTTATTTATTTATTTGACTGTATGTTCTACAAAGAAAGGACTGCATTCCACAGTGCTTTGAAGATGGATATGTAAAAGTGTTGAAGCAGTTTGGTTGCATAGCTGATGCATAAAATATATGGACTCAGAAAGCTTCTGACTGCAGAGGGAATAGTAATTCAGTGACAAATAGCACAAAGATGTTGTGCATTGGAATCACTCCAGCATCTCATGCTGATATTCTTTCCACACTTGACAAACATACCTGTCATGTGGTGTTTGTTGTGTGTGTGTGTGTGTGTGTGTGTGTGTGTGTGTGTGTGTGTGTGTGTGTGTGTGTACGTATCTATGTATATATTTATATATATATATATATATATATATATATATATATATATATATTTATTTATTTATATATGTACATACACATATAGGTTTGAAAACCTGTTAGTGACAGTCTGGGTGGGTTACCTGAGGTGTAAAACAAGATGTCGTACAAACACCTGTTAAAGTACAAGGTTAGCGTGATACTCCTGACTCAGTCACAGAAAGTGATGCTACCAAGATGTGATCCTTAAACAAAATCATTATGCATTTCATTATTATGGAGACTGAATATCATTTTATGGCTGAAGCAAGAAAGCAGAAACAATAAAGGGATCACAGACCATATGGGGTGTAGGAAGGTGGGTTAGGCTTATCCTCAATATGAGGATGGAAAAAGAACACCCTGCAGCATTTAATTGTAGAAGTTCTTGAGCAGATACTGTTAACGTCATGATGAAGAAAGTGCAGTATGCTGAATATCAATGAATAGACAGCATTCCTGTGTTTCCAGTTATCATCACATAAAAATATCTGCACTTTAGCATTAATATTCCAGGTAATCCTTGTGGAGATCAGTGCTTATATCATGCCCACATAGGGGTACTTAACCCTTTTAATACAGTCAGAACTGCCTTGGAATAAAGTTGTCTTTGTTGGTCCCACTCACTGTAAAATATCTCATTCCCCAGCTATATATGTCTAGGTTCTGCAATATCCAACTTCATCAGAATGAATCTAATGGTAAATCATGGTTTATTTCCAATTACTACTGTTGTAATTCATAAACCCTCAACCCCTCTGTACTACCAGCTGATTCCTCTGAAGGGGATGAAACTCGTCTCAATCCAACTTACAACAGGAACAAATGGAAAATAGTGATGATTTACCATCAGATTCATTTTGATAAAGTTGCACATTGCATCAATAAAAGCACTTAATAAAATATGCTGAAATTACATTTGTAGCAGTATTCCTTACTAAACATCTTCATGCATTCAGCTGATGGTGGATTATTTGTTGATGTTTGGTTCACCTGCTTGTGTACATGTTTGGTATAGCTGTAATTCACCTGGTTGCATTAAACTTTCTGAGCTGTTTCAGACTTGTCAATGCTTTTCATTATCTTAATATCCTACCAGGGATGAGTGCACTATGTTACTGTATAGCAACAGTATCAACACTCACTGAATTTCATCTTGGAGATCAGCTATTTTTATTACCGATTAGTTTTTTTAGTTTGCTACCTCCTTACTAACTATGACCTATTTAGAGGTTTTTGTTATTTTTCCTTGCTTGCCTGTTGAAATATTTTAATTGCAGTTTATGCTTTTGTATGATACCTCTCAAGCTCTTAAGTGCATGAAATTTGGACAAAGCCAAGAATAATTGGGGGGAGGGTCTATATTATAACATCGAATGCTCAAAATTTTGAATGTTATAATATCGACCCATTTCAGTCGAACAATCATAACATCGAACACTCAGAACATAGAATTTTTTCCCAGGGAAAAAATTCACTGTTCCAAGAAACATACACACACACAACACAAGCACACCAAAACAATTTCAATCCACAAATGTACACTTAAAATCCTACATCTAACCCTACACTAAACTGTACATACACTACTATCTATCCATGTACCTTAACCCAAACCCTAATTCTAAGGTCCGTAACTCTCACACACTCACCTCACCCGCGCCCTAACCCTAACTCACTTAACCTGCCCCTAACCCTAAAGTCTGTCACTACCGCACACTCACCTCACCCACGCTAAACCTAAAGTCCCTAACTACCGCACACTCACCTTACCCCAGTCTGTTCACTCACTTACCTTAACCCAGTCCATAACCATCGCACCACACTTACCTGAACCCAATCCATAACCTCTGTTCACTCAGTTCCCTAAACCTGGTCTATAACCATCACACCACACTGCTGTAAATAGTGAAGCCACGGAACGGACCACCAAAATCTTACCCTAGGTAAAATTCCGATGTTCTGAGGCTTTGCTATTGTCAGCTTTCGCTCCAAAGGGTTCGATATTATAACATTCGAAGTTTTAAAACTTCAATGTTATAATATAGACCCTTGGGGGGGGGGGGGCAAAAAAAATAAAATCAGGGACAGAATTTAAATTTTGCTTTGAAAGTTGCTAGAATAACCTATTTTGTCTTAGTATGTATTTTCTGAAGGATATGAAGTCTGTCATCATTTAGAGACTTCAATCTTCAACAAATTGCAAAAAAACCACAAATTGCATGAGGAATAAACCAAAAATATGAGGCAAAAATCAGGACATTCTGTGAAAATCTGGACAGTTGTGAGACATCTTCTGTAATTACTTTATTTTTGAAAATTATATTGATTTTAATGCTATGAAAGGGCTGGAAGGAAGCTAGTAATGTTTGTGTGCAATTGTTAAATAGCTAAAGCTGGAGATTTTTGGATTGTCCTTTTGCTATCACAGACATGCATAAGAGAAAGCATACACACACGCGCGCACACACACACACACACACACACACACACACACACACACACACACACACACACACACACACACACACACACGCGTGCAAATTACTGAAACCAAAATGCAGAAAAATATTGTGTTGCATGCTAAATTGTAATATTTTTGAAACTATACATATCAATAAATTAGTGCTAAAACATAATGCTTTATTTTGTGATGAATGATGTGATTTCATTGAAATGGCATTCTACAACTCAAAGTCAGGGTTACACAGAAATACATGAGCAGACACATAGCTGTGAATTATGGAAGAATATGAGGCAAGATAGAAATGACATAAGCGAAGCATAACATTATAGCCTATGTGATAGAACAAGGTAGCTCTCTTGTATTCCCATGTCTGAGCCTTTTAAGAATGCATTTAACAGAAACAGCAGGTAGTGTGAGCAGACACTTGAAGAGACAAGCTGCAACTGCATGTTATGCAGCAGCAAAAGAGTGCACATTATATAGACCACTCAGTTAGCTGGATGGCTTACTTATTCCATGAAAAGGTTGGAAAAGAGAGCTCAGAAAAGTAAGGAAAATGGGGTAACAAGCAGAGGAGCACATGGTAAGAACATGAGAGGGGAAAAAACAGTAAAGGGGAATGTTGTCCTGTTTTATATATATATGTGTGTGTGTGTGTGTGTGTGTGTGTGTGTGTGTGTGTGTGTGTGTGTGTGTGTGCATGATATATATATATATATATATATATATATATATATATATATATATATATATATATATATATATATATGTATATATATAAGTTCCTAAATATACCAGTACAGTCACCACGGCTGTAGTCATAAAATGAGTTTATTGAAGAATATAAAAGAAGAATGAGCGCTTTCGGGTGGCTTCCACTCTTCTTCAGATTCAAAAATGTCTGAACAAGCAGATAATGTTTATATAAATCCTGTCCAATCACATTTGTCTGTAGTAATTATCAACCAATAAAAACATATTAAAATTCTAACCAATAAAAGTGCTAGAATGGAATACTTAACCAATTAAAAATAGTCATTTAACCTGTAGTATTATGCATACAGATAAAATGCTCCAGCTAAGAATTTATCATTGTTACTTAGAAAAATGTGTATCCAAAACATATATAGAATGGCTAAATGACTATATGTTTCCTATAATAATCTCTAAATCACAAAAAAAAAAAAATAAAAATAATGATTAGGAGTAACAAATGTGAAGAACGTTCACAGACCAAACATCAGGCTAATAGCAGCCAAAAAGACAATAAAATAATAGCATTGTAACAAACAATGAAGAATAGTAAAAACTAGCCCCGGAATTCAATAAACTCCATGCAAGGATAAAACTATTCTTGCATGGAGTGATTCCTGTCTGTACAGCGCAGCAGCGCACCTTGCATATTCATGAAGGAGTGCTGCTGTTCTACCTATATGGACATGAAGCGTGAATGAGTGCAGGAGGCATGTCCAAGTAGTGCACGGACACTGAACATACCCCCTACACTCAGAAAGTGCTGTATGGCACTTTTTAAATTGATCTGGCATAATATTAGAGATTTACTCTAATATTTTGCCAGTATTTCAGTGTCCGCAGACACTGAAATAAACATTGGCATCAAGAAAGTAATGCAAGGTGTGTGTAACAGGTTCTACGACACACCCCCTGCATTGTTAAAGTGCCATATGACACCTCTGCAACATGCTAAAGCAGGAAATGTGTGCAAATGCACAAATAATGGGGGATAAATCCCTCAAAAGGGACAAAACACACATATTGCCCACTAAACATAGAAAGTTGATAGAAAACAGGTCATGTATTAGCATGAATTACTGAAGAGTAGAAGTCTGAAAGCAAATGTATGCCAATATTCCCTGACAGCAGTGCATGTGGACAAAGCCACAAATAATGGGGAAAAAACAATAAAATAGGGACAAATCTGAAAACTTGCCCTCACACACTTAGAAAGTTGATAGAAAAAAAGATAGGTATTAGCAGGAGTCCCTGAAGGATAAAAGCATGAAAGCCAAATGAATGCCATTATTTCACAATTGCAGTCCTCAATGAGTTGTCAGAATACTACAAGACTCACTTATATGACATAATAATATAATAATAATAATAATAATAATAATAATAATAATAATAATTATATATATATATATATATATATATATATATATATATATATATATATATATTTATTTATATGCTAAGCAGGTGTGTGAGTTATGGCCCTCTGCTTACCATAGCTTAAACATCCCATAGGAGATAAATGCAAATATACAGGTGAAATTTCCAAGTTGAGATAGTGTAGTGGTTTTAGACCTGGCTTTATAGGCAGGTGTTCACAGTTCAAGTTCCAAGAGTAGTGTTAAAATTATTTTTGCAAACTTAAATTATGTAGCAACTGTTTTTTGTCAACCAGGGTAGTGTAGCAGGTCCAAAGTCCAAAAGTGAGGTGTCAGTCTAGAAAAGATGTGAAACCCCCATATAAACACTAGTGGCCCATACAGTATAATCACACAAGAATATAATGTAATGAAAGCACGTAGGGGGATGTCATGGAAGGTAAACATAAAATTATAATATGTCAGTAATGATGAATCAATCCCACAATCCTGATACCCTATAAAATGAAATGTGAGCAATGCTAAGTATTGCTCGGCTATCCTAAGCTGGTGTAAGCATTGCTTAAATGTAAATGCTAAGCAATAAGTAGACCAGCTAAGTGGATTTGCGCATTGGTAAGCAGTGCTCAACATCTAACCCTTTAACCACTGCCAACCTTAGCTAAGTGGGTTTGCGTATCGCTTAGCTTAGCTCAGCATATTCAAAATGGTTCAATGATGGCAAAGGGCAGGAATTTGGCTCTATTTAAACCTTGCAGGTAGGAATACAGCCATAACCAGTTGTAGCTCATCTTTGCAGGCACTATGGCTGGTGTAGGAGAGGGATCGTGCTTTCGGGAGCAATGCTGGGGTATTCAGGAGTTCAGGGTCATGTTTGGACTCCTAGTGAAAAAACATGAGGAGAGATTTTTGCAGGGCCAGTACCAGGGCTCCTAATACAAAGTGGAGGTCTGGGACCATCTTGCACATGATCTCACCAGTGCTACTGACATCCCCCGAACTGATGAGCAGGTCTGGCACCATTTTGCTCACCTCAAATGTAGGAAGAGAGAGCTCTTGGACCAGTGGACCCACGATACATGGGCACAGAATGTCCTAGAAGTGTGTAAGTATCAGTATCAGTTAGTGTTTGACAAAGTCCAGCCTGCATATGTGATCGATAGGTATGCATAAATGTTTCTTTATTTCCAGTGCAGCTGCAGATGAGAGGGCTGCAAACCTAGGTGCCCATGCCAGCAAGTTGCTAAGGCTGTGCCTGGAGGCTGGTGAGTACAAACCTAGTTTGCAGTATTCAGGGCAAATAAATAGAAAGGAGTAGAATGTCAACTGCCAGTAAGTTAAAATGTGTACTGTGTGTAATGAATAAACGAGACATTAGCAGAATAATAGTGGTGTGCAGGATATCTATCAATAAATGTGTCAGTACCCTTCAATAAAACTAAAAACCCCAGACTGTTGTGTTTACTTTGGTAGGAATCTAAATGTGTACAGGTTCTGCACAGCAACTATGGCTCTGACAGCATGAATTCATTGAGGATCATCTGGCAAAGACTGTGGAGCTGTAATACAGGAGATCAACTATATGAAATGTTCCATGCACCAAGATCTGATCCCTGAATAGTAATGTGTAAAGTATTATACTGTATCCCCTACAGAAGTGTTTTGTGTTAACCATTGCTTTTCAGATTCTAATATGTCAAAGAATTAATACACAGTACAAGAACTATCTGCCATGCATGAATATCAGAATTACAAGGTCAGATTGTCCAACCAAGAGAGTATTAGGCAGAAAACAGTCAAACAAGAAACAACAGTTCCTCAATAGCTCATTGTGATGAAACCCAACCTTGTTGTACCTTTTTGCACAAACAGGCATGGTTTGAATCCCTGGAGTGGTAGTAAGTTGTATGCATAATTTCATCCAAGAATTTATGTGAACATGTGTAGAAATAGTCAGGTAGTGTTAACAGAAATTTCCTCCACAGGTCTGCCAGTTAAGGAAGTGTTTCTATTAGCTGCAAGAAGGCTGTACTAATACACTGTGTACAACACTTCCACTGTCCAACCCCAAGGCTGCAAATGACAGCAAGATAAGTACATACATCAAGTGGTTTCTTCTGATAAATGTCCCTCAAGTGTCACGCTGTCACAGCCAATGCTCACCTCTACCAATACCCAGGGTGACAGATAGAAATCAAGGTGGAGTATTGCAGTAGCACACACAGCATGAGTGCAGGGCACCCCTGTCAGTGTTACATATGTAACCTTGAATATTTGAATATGTGTAGAAACAGTCAGGTAGTGTTAACAGATATTTCCTCCACAGGTCTGCCAGGTAAGGAAATGTATGTATCAGCCTTAAGAAGGCTTTAGTAATACACTGTGTAAAAGCATTCCACTGCCCAACCCCGGGCCATTCTCTAGATGTAAAGTGAGATCATACCTGGACAGTAATGATCAGAGTAATGCTCAGTACATTTGTGAACAATTGAAGCCTATACAGTTGTTAATTGACATCTCTCTCTCTCCCCCACCCTATCTGCACCAACAATTCATACACATAATCAGCGGGTATGTTTTTCTCCAAACATACTGTTGGGACATGTATCCTTTTGTTCTACAAATATTGAATCATTTGATTATTAATGATCATTGTTCAAATACTATCATTGGTGGCCTATTGCTATCAATGTAACTTGCATGCCATTATAATGCCTACTGTGGTTCCATACATGCATGTGTTCTGTTTGTTATGCAACTGTTTCAAATCTATTTTATGGGGACAATTGGAATACCCATGCATGCTGTTATAACTAATCTTGAAATGTGTTGTTCATGACTAACCAACATATTTTGTAAAACCTCAACACCATATCACATCTGGGAAGGCAATCCAAGCAGATCCACCTCTCCTGCCTCATCTAGCCATGGCACTGTGCCCCAGCACATCTTGGACACAACCCAGAACCTCCTCGTCTGCTGGTCCTGCACCAGCTTTGGGGGAAACTGCCTCAGGGACAGGGCCCGTTGCCCCCAGGAGTGGGGATGAACAGAAAACCGTCACCTGTAGCTAGGTCCAGGGTTTGGTGTGTAGCTCCATCCAAAAGGAGTTTGGTGGGCAGCTGTGCCAGATTGAGGGCTGCCTGGTGCATATTGAGGGTTAGCCTGCCCCTCCTGTCCAGCCCCCAGCACAGCCACCTTTGGGGCCGTGAAGGTGAAGTAGTGACTACCCATGAGTGGGGACCTCAGTCCCACTGTATCCATTTGGGGGCTCATGGGCACCTAATTCCCAACCATCCTCCCCATCCAAGGTGTTTATTCCCCATGTGTCATATACTGCCCCTGTCTGCTGTCTTGTCTGTCTTCCTGCTCAATGTACTGCCCCAAATATACCTACTATTCTTCCCCAACATCCCACTCTCGCCTTAAAAAAAGGGCATCTATTCCCAAAAAAAAAAACAATTACACCCTATACATAGCTGTCCATTTTGCACGTGTCCACTGAACTATGTAATCTGGTTCAACTGGCTTGACAACACATTACTGCCACCCTCACCCCTCTCTCAGGGCTTTGAGTGCCCAAATTCACCTTCAAATTCTGTAGAAATTCACAGCTGCTGCTGTAGAAGAAATGGACAGCTATGGACCTTTCCTAGACCCATCCTGCACATCCCTAGCTACCTTTCATACTGTACTTCTCTCTGCATTCCCCTTTTTTCACCACTTTCCTATCACCCCTTTTTCTTTTCTTTTAAAGAAATTATCGCAGGGATAAGTGGGAATAAGTGGTGCTAAGTAAAGCTAAAATGGATTAACCTTATGTTGGCATCGTTTAGTGTCAAGCAAACCCATGCAAACCCACTTACAACTGCTTAAAAGTGCCTTAATCACTCTGTATCATCACATTTTGTTCTGCCCAGCAACAAGATAGTCAGCCCTGCCAAGTCTCCAATCCAGGATGATGAGCTCTACAATCACAGCAACATAGCACTACATCATCTGAGCTCTGAAAATCTGTAATGCTGTAACAAACATTTCATACCTTCTGGTCATTTCACAGTAATGAAAAAGACATTAGTCCCAAGTCTCAAACCCATGATCCTGTACACTATAGTCAGAGGAATGTACCACTAAACCATGTAAGCTGTATGATCTAATGTTGCTTTTTCAAACATATCATGCAATAGAGGCATACAGCATCAGGAAGAAAGCTCTGTGGAATCATTCATGTGTTGTATATAGACATACACACACACACACACACACACACACACACACACACACACACACACACACACACATATATATATATATATATATATATATATATATGTGTGTGTGTGTGTGTGTATATATATGTATATATACATATATATATGCATACATATATATATATCTATATATATATATATATATATATATGTATGTATATATATATATATATATATATATATATGCTTCCAGTGGCGCTATTTTAAAAATACCATGACTAAATCATGTCCTCTTGCCTCTGAGTTGGTTCTGCGGCCAGGTTGCTTGTCTTGCTTCCCACTTGCTCCCTCAGGTGCTACCTCTACCTGCTTTTTGTACTAGGAATTCCCACCCATCTGAGTGAAGACATCCTTGGATAAGCTGCTCCCAGGCTCTATCAAACTCCAACCTAACTAAAGGGCTTAGGTCTCCTCCTACGAAGGAACATCAGTCTTGCTCCCTCGGGTACTACCTCTACCTGCTTTTTGTACAGGAATTCCCTCCCAACTGTGTGAAGACATCCTTGGATAAGCTGCTCCCAGGCTCAATCAACTCCAACCTAACTAAAGGGCTTAGTTTCCCTCCTACGAAGGAACATCAGTGTATGTAGCTATATTGAACATTGCTGTTGGCAATTCATAATCTTGCCCAGCATTCTACCTCAGTGTGCATGATAGCAGCCTGCTGCAGTCTGCTGCCCCCCTCCCAGGTTTACATGCTACTCCATGTCTACTTCCTTTGTAAACTTCTTAGATTAATTTTGACATAGCTGTAAATTCCTTTTAATTTATGGTACTACCTTCCTCCTTCACCACTTGGTGGCAGCATACACCCTGGAATTTTCTGCAAAACACCTTTACACAGCCCTACAAAGTATACACTGTTCACTTTTCTCTCTGTTCCTCACTTGAGAGTCTGTGGAATTAACTTTCACTCCTCAAGGCTAAATCTAATTAACTATAGTATTGTTTAACATTTTTTTGTCTAGTCCAATCACTGCAAAGATATAACCCTATCCCTGCCTTTACCTGTATTCCAGCTTCTGTTCACTGATTGTTTTCTCTGGGACATCTCTTCTCTTGGCACTATATCCCTCCCCCTTCCTCCTCTCCCATCCCTTCTCCCTCTAACTTATCCCCTCCCCCTAAGGCTAGTTCCTGCCTTAAAGTTATCATTATGACTATGCTTCCAGTGGTGCCATTTTAACAATATGAGGACTAAATCATGTCCTCTTGCCTCTGAGTTGGTCCTGCAGCCAGGCTGCTCATCTTGCTTCCTGGTAGGTTGCACTGTATTAATGTAACTCTTTTAATGTGTAACTGCTTCCATTATTCTCATTCTGCACTTGTGTTGGAAGATTGTTTATGTTTCTCTGCTTTACTAATGAAGTGCACTTTATAGGTTGCTGTTAGACCCAATTGGTTTACCACTGTTGTTGCTTGTACCTTTTGCCTTAAATTGTCCTTATTTTGGTCTCTAGATGCTTAATATGCTTATAGATGCATAGTGTCTGCTAGTATTTTGCTTAGCATTATCCTTATCTAATCACTAGATGTTTGAACATACTGGTTAGATTCTGAGCTATTACCAGTTTTTGCCCATAATTGTAAATAGTTTTAGTCACTAGAAGCTGAATTATTTCTGTATCATTAGTGACTGCTTTAAGGTATCCTTGCATTACATTTAGCCATCATATAGTTCACTAGAAACTAAATTCAAGGTTAGCCTCTTAGCAACCACCATTATTTAGGTCAGAAGTGTACATATTACATTAATAGAAGCTAAACTACTGTTGGTTTCTTAGTGACTACTATACTTACCTTTTTGTATTATTTGAGTCACTAGAAGCTGTGTATACTGCTAGAGTTTTAGCGACTACCTTTATATAGTTCCAAAGTGTACACACTTAATCTCTAGAGGCTGTATTACTGCTGTAAACTCAGCGACTGCTTTAACCTATCCTTACACCACATTTTTCAAGTCCTGCTGACCACATTGCCTAGCGACTATAATAGCTGTTCTCAAAGGCAAAGTAGTGCTCTAATTTCAGCTAACAAAACTGCACTTAAGCGTGTAAATGGAATGTAAGGCTGGAGTCTTGGCGACTGTTAATTGTAGTGTTATTCAGCCTTACTTAGCCTTTTACTACTCTCTTATGTTTAAAGACCGTTTGTTATTAACCATTTGTAGCTGCATGCAACACCTGAATATGAATATTTCCAATGTTCTTAGACAAATGTAAGACTGTATTTTGTTTATCATTTAGGTGAAATGTGTCTGCTACTGTTCTTTGTCAAATGTTAAGACTGTATTTGTTTAGCATTTAGTGAAGTGTGTCTGCTAATGATGTATTTTTTGGCTGGCCTGGGGTTTTGGTTTTACCTATAGAACTACCTAATTCACACTAGTGGTCACCCTCCCTTTTTATTTTTTCTTCAATTTCTGTGCTGCTCTTGTCTCTCCCTCTTCATATACCTTTCTGTCCTTCTTTACATCCTCTTTGCACAGTACATGCTCATACTACCTCGCTCACTCTAAGCTCTCCTTTTTCCTGCCTATCCTCTTACCAAACGCCCTCTATTTCCCCTTAATTACAGTTTATTTATTTATTTCTCTTCTCTCTTTACATCATGCTCCCTCGGGTGCTACCTCTACCTGCTTTTTGTAGAAGGAATACCCTCCCATCTGAGTGAAGACATCCTTGGATAAGCTGCTCCCAGGCTCAATCAACTCCAACCTAACTAAAGGGCTTAGTTTCCCTCCTACAAAGGAACATCAGTGTATGTAGCTATATTGAACATTGCTGTTGGCAATTTATAATCTTGCCCAGCATTCTACTTCGGTGTGCATGATAGCAGCCTGTCACAGTCTGCTGCCCCCCCCCCCCCCAGGTTTACATGCTACTCCATGTCCACTTCCATTGTAAACTTCTTAGATTAATTTTGACATAGCTGTAAATTCATTTTAATTTATGGTACTACCGTCTTCCTTCACCACTTGGTGGCAGCATACACCCTGGAAAGTTCTGCAAAACACCTTTACACAGCCCTACAAAGTATACACTGTTCACTTGTCTCTCTGTTCCTCACTTGAGAGTCTGTGGAATTAACTTTCACTCCTCAAGGCTTAATCTGATGAACTATAGCATTCTTTAACATTTTTTCTCTAGTCCATTCACTACAAAGATATAACCCTCTCCCTGCCTTTACCTGTATTCCAGCTTCTGTTCACTGATAGTTTTCTCTGGGCCATCTCTTCTCTTGGCTCTACCCGCTCTGTTCGCCCTGCAGGCTCACTCCACTCACCTACACTACCCCCAATTCCCAGCCACCCCCAGTGCTCCTACACTTATTCTTGCCAAAAGTCTCCTCCTCTTCATCTCTCCCAATCCACTGACATCTCCTCACTATCCCCTCCCCTATCATCCTCCAATACTTTCTCACCCCCTCCCCATCCCAAACCTTTTAGCACTTACTCACTTCTAAACACCTCCCTCTTACACTCCCATAATTCCCCCTACATCCAACTACTTATTCAGTACCCTTCCCCCAACTATTGATTTATACCTACACCATAACATGCCTTCTCAAACCCTTCTCATCCATTCCCTCTGCCTACTACCTCTAATTCCTCTATACCATGCTACCTCTTATTCCTTTTATGAACTACCTCCTTCTTTCTTATCCCTTCTTCACCCTACCAATACCCTCAGCACTCATTATCACTCTACCATATCTCACTTTCACACTATATCACCCTCCCTAGTTCAACTAAACCCACTTCTCTGCTTCAAACTAAAACTTCTACCCTCCTTAATGAAACGTCATATTCCTAAAGCATTATTTTACCTCCCGCAAAACACTAGAAGTAAACCCAAACTCCTGCACTCATTCCCCTTTAAGTGCCTATGCCTAGCAGGTGACATACATCCCAACCCAGGACCTAGTACCAGCAACAATCCAACTCCCCCTATTACCACCCATATTACCAACCCTAAATATCTCAAACTCCTGACCATCAATGCCCAGAGTCTAAAAAACAAAATAGCCCACTTCCACGCTTGGCTATACCATACCCTACATGATATAGTAGCTGTATCTGAGACATGGCAAAACCCAATATTTCTGACTCTGAAATCCTACCCCCTGGGTTTCAAGCTCTTAGACATGACTGCATAAAAAAGAAGGGAGGAGGAGTGGCCTTAATCTACTCTAGCCTACTCTCCATCACTCCCTATCAAAATCCTATTCCTCAGTTCAACAACACTGAACCAGTCATAGGGATTCTCCAACTAAATAACCATAAAAGCATCTGTGTCACAGCCCTCTATATTCGCCCTGAAAACAATACAAATATACTTGAGGAAATCCTTCTATGTGCCTCAATCAATATTAAGTTTGAGACTTACATCCTAGGAGATGTAAACATTGACCGCAACAAAACTGATAACAATAATCCCACCATCTCAATTAACCTTTATAATTTCAGTCAACTTACAAATACCATTACCAGCCCTAATAAAAACAACCTCCCAGGCTCCATACTTGACTGGATCCTAGTCTTTCACCCTAATAAAATCTCCCATAAGGGCAGCTTACCAGACTCCATTAGTGACCACTTACCAGCCTTCGTCCATAGAGCAACTCCCTCCTCTCCTCACCAACATCAATATATCCACACACGAAACCTCACATATTTAACCCCACAACTTTCTTTAATTCTCTCAAACTAATAAACTGGGACAATCTAAAAACTCTTCCTCTAGACCAGGCCATTGAACATTTCAACTCAACCTTCTTAGCTACCCTTAACTTTCATGCCCCACCAGAACAAAATATATAAAAAACAACTCAGCCCTTTGGCTTACTAAATACACCAAAACACTTATGAAACAAAGGGACAAAACCTGGAAACTTCACCATCGCAATAAGAACCCAGACGCCCTTCTTAAATATAAACAACTCCGTAGCCTAGCCAAAAAACATATTATATGGAATAAAAAATCATACTATACCAAACTTCAATCTAATCATTTAAAAAATCCCAAACAATTCTGAAAGTTAATCAACTCTCTTCTCAACCCTGGTACCAAAAACAATACTTACCCTGACACTAGCATGTCTGACCCAGATAAAACCATGCTATCCAACTCCTTCTTTATTAACTCCATAGCAGAATTCACCAAGACCTTCCCAAACAACAACTTATCCCCCTCCTCAAACCCTCTCCTTCACCATCCATTCCTTTCTCATTTCCCATCTTTCACCTCAAACCCATTTCCACCTCATATATAACTAAACTCCTCTCTAAGCTTAAGCCAGGCTCCAATGCCCCTGACAACATCCCCTCACTCTTTCTAAAACTCGCAGCAGACAGCATAACTATCCCCACTAGCATTCTCATTAACAGATCCATACAGGAATCTTATGTTCCTAAACTGTGGTGTGCAGCCTTCATCCTACCCCCCCCCCCCCCACAAAGGAGGCAAAAATAATAGTATCTCCAAATTCCGGCCCATCTCACCTATTTCAAACATACTTGAGAAATGCATCCACCTCTAACTCATGCCATTCCTTACAAATAACCAACTCCTCACCCCAACTCAACACGGATTTTGTCCTGGCCATAGCACAATAACTGGTCTCCTCTCTTTCCTAGACATAGTAAACCATGCCTGTGACTCTGGAGAACTTGTATCCACAGTCCTCCTTGATCTCTCCAAGGCTTTTGATGCTGTCTCCCATCACCATCTTTTAAACTACCTTGCTAATCTTAATCTCTCACACAATACCCTTGCCTGGTTCAGCAGCTACCTCTCTGATCGATCTCAGGCCGTAAAATGGAAAACTGGCACCTCAACCTTCCTTGCAACCCCAACCGGTGTCCCACAAGGATCTATACTTGGCCCAATGCTATATAATATTTTTATTAATGACTTCCACACAGCTTTTCCTAACACCATGATAGTCCAATATGCAGACGACTCAACTCTAGTCTGCTCTGCTTCTAACCTCCAAGCACTTCAAACAAAAACCCAGGCTGCTTTTTCCACCACTGAGAACCGAATGCTTCAAAATCACCTCTCTCTAAATGCCAACAAATCTAAAATTCTACTGTTCTCTCCCTCTAAATCTCACCTTCTTGACCAAACCTCCTTCAACATTATCAGCCATGCCAACTCCACTATTGAAGTTGTTCCTTTTGCTAAACTTCTTGGGGTCACTATTGATGAACATCTCAAATTTGACACCCATATTCAGCTAAACATTAAAAAAACACATCAGAAACTTGGCATGATGTACAGGAACTCCCATTTTCTTTCCCCTTCCACAAGACAGACCCTCGCCACTACCTACTTACTACCATCTCTGATGTTTGGTGCCCCTCTACTAATGAACCTATCATCCTCTATCTCCTCTAAACTGGAATCCTGTTACAACAAAATCTCAAAGTTTGCCACCAAGTCCAAGTACTCTACCCACCACTGCATACCTCTCCTCCTACTGCAATGGCTAGAACTTCCCAACTACCTGGACTACCTTCAAATCACTACAGCCCACATTTTTAAACCCACTAAGTGTCCTGCACTAACTAATATCTTACCACTATATACCCCTCACAGAACTCTAAGATCTGCTCACCAAAATCTCATTTCTGTATACAAACCAAACCGTCCCTTCAGGTCAGCTTCTCCTATCCTTTTCCTTAGCCAAGAAATGGAACTCTCTTCCTCCCTCTCTAAGGATTTCTCAAAACTTTGATCACTTCAAAACCCAGCTCCATTCCTACCTCTCCAATAACAGGAAATGCACTTGCACTCTACCTACCTAATCCTGCCTAATACATGAATACATATATATATATATATATATATATATATATATATATATATATATATATATATATACATAAACTACCTTCCACCTTACCCAATAGGAGTTCAATCATATTTACTGTTTTCTTACAAATGTTTCTTTCATAGCATTCTCAGAAGATTTAAAACCTCAGTATAATGGTGACTCTGTATTATCGACCTCTAAGTGTATTTACATGTAAATATGCACTGTATACCATACTATGTTGATATTCTACTGTGCTTATGTTTTACTACATAATTTTTACTAATTGTTTAATTGTTACTATGTCTGCTATGTTTTGTGGAGCTTTTCTCCCCGGGCCTCCACTGAAAACGGGCTCCTTGAGCCCAGTGGTCCTCCATGGTCATCAAACTGAAAGTAAAATAACTAAATAAATATATATGTATATATATATATATATATATATATATATATATATATATATATATATATATTCTATATATATATGTATATATATATATATATATATATATATGTATATATATATATATATATATATATATATATATATATATATACATACATAGACACACACACACACACACACACACACACACACACACACACACACATGTTTGTTGAAACATATATATATATATATATATATATATATATATATATGAAAAAGTAAATACATATATAAATATATAAAGGAAGGAAAATATAAATAAATATATATATATATATATATATATATATATATATATATATATATATATATATATATATATATATATATGGTTTGCTATCAATATTTCGTCGTGCAATTGGCTATGAAGTATTCGAACAACATATGTTTGAATACTTCATAGTTCGGCAGGTGATGTGAGCAAACATTATTATTGCGAATGGACTGTGCATTTGCAATTATAACGTTCGCTCATGTAAGGGGATCGCGGTACAGTGCGGTTAGGGAAATACATCCCTTTTCTCACTGTAGTGCAATCTCGGAGTTGGAATATTAAGTTAGGGGGTGTGTGGGGGGTGCAGCCCTCACAGGGGGGTGCAGGGGGGCTTGCCCCCCTGCATAAATGTGAATTTAGGCTAGTTAGGTAGGGAGTTAAGGGAAGGGTGGGAGTGCTGTTAAATGTTGAAAATGTCGCTCGTGACATTTCCGACATTAACAGCTGTTTTTCGACTTTAGGAAGGTTTGGAATTGTATACTTTCGGTGAAACACTTCGCTAATAAGTACACTTTTTGTTTTAATTTTCGACATAATGATAGTAAACATATATATATATACATATATATATATATATATATATATATATATATATATATATATAAAACTAACTCAAAAACTGTCTAAAAATATTAGAAGACTTCAAATACATAAATCCAAATAAACTTCTTAACGAACAAAAGACAAAGCAGGAAGTGAAAGCTTATTGGTACTAGCCTCAATGTCACTCTTTACTTAAATGAATTACAATAATTAGCTACCTTCCATTTGTTATATATACCATTGTTTTTACATTACTAATTGTCTGAAGACGTTCTTGCTACAATAAAAGGACGAAAGCTAATTAACACTTGCTCCTTCGTCTTTTGTTTGTTAAGAAGCTTATTTGGATTTATATATATATATATATATATATATATATATATATATATATATATATATATATATATATATATATATATGGGTCTACCTGACAACACCGATGCACTACAACACCGACAACGAAATCACCGACACCACATAACCGAAAGTTCACAAACACAAAACCTCACATGCCCGACACACCACAATCCCGACAATCAACAAACAAAACAAATCCCCTGTCCAAAAAGCACACACACAACACAAGCACACCAAAATCCTTACAAACCCACACTAAACCTTACATACACAACTATCTATAACCTTAACCCAAACCCTAACCCTAAGGTCCGTCACTATCGCACACTCACCTAACCCGCGCCCTAACCCTAACTCACTTAACCCACCCCCAACCCTAAAGACTGTCACTATCGCACACTCACCTAACCAGCACCCTAACCCTAACTCACTTAATCTGCCCCTAACCCTAAAGACTGTCACTATCGCACACCCACCTAACCCGCGCCCTAACCCTAACTCACTTAACCCACCCCTATCCCTAGAGCCCGTCAATATCGCACACTTACCTTACTCGCACCCTAACCCTAACGTCCGTCACAACCGCATACTTACACAGCCTTTTCACATGTCAGTGCTCTCAGCGTCGGGGTTTTCATCCATCGGTCATCTCAGTTTTTGATCTTCTGGTGTCGGTGTTCTCATCGACGGCATTGTCAGCTTTCGGCGTTGTCAGGTAGACCCATATATATATATATATATATATATATATATATATATATATATATATATATATATATATATATATATATATATATATATATATATATATATATATATGTGTGTGTGTGTGTGTGTGTGTGAATGGATATAACATGCAGTGTAGTCATACCTCAGAACCATCCTTCTCAACCGCTTTGTGCAATAAACCTGTACAAAGGCTGTAAAATGGGGGGGATGGGCCACATATAGGACATATTTCAAATATCGCTGTTAGAAATGAAGACATTTGCTACAGCAACAGGGTGCTTTTCAGCAGACAATTGCTGAAGGATATGAGGATGGAGACTGAAATGTTATGTCATTATTTACTGACATAAATCCTTGGATCATCACAGTGATTTACCAGACAAATAGAAATAAATTGTGTAACAGAACAAAAGTATGGGCCAAACATCTGGACATTCTGTGAAAATCCTTGCAGTGGAGAGGTATGCTCAGAACCCGTTAGTGCAATGAGTCTGGACTAAGCCTGACAAAGTGGGGAGACAAAGACATGAAAATAGGGACATATCCAAAATACGAGTAGATAAGCTGAGAAAGTTGATGTAGTAACATTGTATGTCCTAACAAATGTTGAGTGAAATATCACAAGTCCGGGACTCAATTGCTTCTCATTAGTTAGTGACCTCAATCCCCACATCATCCCACTGATCTCACAGGAATACACAATAGTTATGGGGACCAAACCAAAGTTATTGGCCAGACAACTGGACATCCTACGAATATGTGGACATATCACAACATTAGGGAAACTACACTGAGCTACCATGCAACATCCAAACTACAATCAGGCTGACATAACACTACCCACATCCAGCTCTGGGGCTGTGCACATACATTTGCAAATATAACAAGCACTACAGGGATGTAACGCTAGTGGAAAAAAGACACTGGTGTGAAAGTGCATTCCCACAACCAATTGCAACATAGTCACAGCGACATACCAGTAAGCAAACTGAGCACTACAGTATAATGACTGTGTGAGCAACAATATCCCATTTTCCACTCACACGTTACCCCTACATATACTGCCCCAAGTCACAGTGTAGTGGGAATCTTGAGGTGTTAGGGAACATGTCACGGTCTTCCCATACAAACATCCCCATATATAGGGAACCAGAAACTGGAGCAGCATGCACAGTCAGATAGAAAGGGCCTATGACACTCATGTGTACCCCCCTCCCTACACAGCCCAAATAATGTACACACTACACTGCTACACAATCCTAACAGTCTGTTAACAATGGCCAGACATATAGAGACTTCTCAAATGTACAGTTTCCCACAAAATGTATAGGCACAGGACTCATATCAATGGCTGCTTCCTTGTTACATGTCTGGGGGTCTATGACATCACTGGGATAGTAACAGGAATGAAGGCAATAAATAATGATACTACATACCTCTGAACCTCTTAGTGCATGACATCTGGACAAAGCCTGACATAAATGGGGGACAGAGGCCCAGACACAGGGGTATATTGGACATATTGCTGTTATAAATTTAGACAATTGCTGGTGCTACCAGGTTTGTTGTAATATATCTTTTCTGAGGGATATGAAGTCAGTAACACCAATGGATGCTAGTATTTACTGACTGCATTCCCCAGAGTATCCTACTGATTAGCCAGGAACAACAATTGTCTGTGGAACAGACCAAACATATGACCCACACATCTGGACAGTGTCTAGGCCTCTAGACAGTGTAGAGGTATGACCACAGTCATGTAAGAGAATGTAAATCCCCTGACAGCTGCCAAACATGTCACTCAACACCTTATGAAGCACAGTAAGACCAACATGACAGTCCTACAGATCAGCTCTGGGCAATTACCCATGTATATTCAAATATAGCATGTACTACAGGGATGGAACTGTAGTGAAAAGCAGATAGTGGTGCTAAAATGTCCACCCAAAAACATGTGCACTGCAGTCACAGCAACATACCAGTACCCAAAATTAACTCTAGTGTAGAACAGCTGTCTGAACAAACA
Organism: Protopterus annectens; assembly: GCF_019279795.1. Classification (NCBI taxonomy): domain Eukaryota; kingdom Metazoa; phylum Chordata; order Ceratodontiformes; family Protopteridae; genus Protopterus; species Protopterus annectens. The sequence goes on from NC_056728.1 coordinate 391,901,494, forward strand.
TATCCTGATTGCCAGTCACACACTACACCAACATTTACTGGCCAAAATCACAGTGTACTGGGAATCCTGAGGTGCTATAACACATTTCACTGTCTGCCCCTACAAGCATACAGACCTGATAGACTGCCAGCAACCGTAGCAGCATGCACAGTCAGATAGGTAAAGGATGTATGGCACTCACATCTGCTACTCTCCCAACCCAGCCCAACAAACATCTACACACAATACTGCTACACAACCTTGGCAGTCTATTCACAATGGCCAGGCATACATAACTGTCATATGTACAGATTTCCACAGAATTTACAGGGTGTGGAACGATAATCCTGGCCACTGCCGCATACAATGGCCAGGAGTCTGCTAGGTCACGGGGATAATAACTGGAGGGCAGGCATTAATTAATGCTATACCATACCTCTGCACCTCATATTGCAGGACATCTGGACAATGTGTGGTGCACTTGGGGGACAGAGGGGTGGAAAGGGGGATGTATCACACATAATGGTATTACAAATTGAAACAGTAGCTGGTGTTACACGTGTTGTTGTGACATAACATCCCTGAAGGATATGATGTCTGGAATACTAATGGATGTCAACAGTTAGTGACTACAGTTCTCACATTATCTTACTGACCCCACAAAAACAGACATAGTTCCAGGAACAGACCAAACATAACAGGCAAACCTCTGGCCAGTGTGTGGACAACATGCCAGTTGAAAAGTATGTCAAAGGCATATCGCTGTCAGATGTCAAGTCTCTCAGTAAATGCATGTCCAGATGAGCCCTGTCAGTCTAGCAACTCTCCATGTGTATAACAGCACTAATGACATAAAATCTTTACCCAAATCTGAAGCTTTATCCCCTATGTTCTTGGGCTGTCTCCACATGTCCTGTCCTGTGAGGTATTCCCACCTACTGTCTGTGAAGCTGTAGCCCCAATACCTCTGTAATGTCCCCCGCACAGGCAAGGAAAAGGGACAAGGCCCAAATGAAGGACATCCCATATGTTGGAACTAGCAGCAGTGTCCAGGCCCACACCACAATACTATGTGGGCACGTACATATCTGTATGGCCTCAGCAATACTTGACAGGACAACATCAACCCCCTCAAGGTAGGCTGAATGCTTGTGGTGGACAGCAGCAATACACAATTACCATCATAGGTGGAAATAATCGCAGGACGGGCCAAGAAAGAACAGGTGCCTCATTGGAAGCCATGTCACCTTGTTCTGCACAAGCAAATAAGTTCACAGCTGATGTACCCTAAGGCTGTCTTTGAGTGCAAACTGGATACATCCACCAAGGCCAATCACAAGGCCATCCAGACATGTGTCTGCAATTCCAGAGACAATACACATATCTACTCTGTAGTGGTGGTCAGTAACACCACATACTCATATGCCATAGATATAGGCAACTGGCTGCAGAAAGGTGAAGGGTAAACATTACCCCCCCTGTCCCCCCATAGGTACACATGTGGATGTACAGCACCTGCCCCCCCTTCCCTCATGATCAGGAAGCAGGTCTGCAGTGTCCTCTCAAAGGCATCACATAGAGGTCGCCATAGGCCTTATACTATTCCTGGCTGCATCCTACATGAACACAGGCATGGGCTCTCAGACCCATTTTGCAGTGTAGGCAACTACAGCCTGAGCACCGGTGTCATCCCATCTGCACAGAGGACAGACAAAATGTTGATAGAAAGCAGATCATGAATTAGCAGGAATGTTCTGAAGGATACAAGTCTGAAACTGAAATTTATGCCATTATGTCATGACAGCAGTCCTCAATGACATGGCCAAAAACCTCAATATTCTCCATTTAATATAATAATATAATATTAATATCCAATAGGAGATAAATAAAAATATACAGCTCAAATCCCCAAGTCAAGATAGTGTAGTGGTCAGAGTCCCAGCTTTGCATACAGGCATACATGGTTCGAGTACTACAACAGGCAATTCAATTTTACATGGGAAAGCAGTGTTAAAAGTACTATTTTCATATTAAAATATGTGGTAAGTTATTTTTGCCCCCCAGGGTAGTGCAAAATGGAAGTGGGAGTGCATATAACATGTAAAACCACCCATGTATACACATGTTCCACATACAGTATAGTTACATCCCTTGCTACTGTAATGAAAGCACATAGAGCCATGTCATGTGATGGAAATCATATACAATTACTAAATGAAGTAATTAGTGTGATATTTTATAAGAATGAACTGTGAGCAATGGTTAGCAATGCTCAGCTATGCTTAGCAGGTTTAAGCATTGCTCAGACGTGAATGCTAAGCAGCAAGTAGCTCAGCTAAGCAGATTTGCGCACAGGTAAGCGTTGCTAAGCTAAACCTACATGGCTTAAGTGCCTAATAGTTTAACTATATGTTGGCATCGCTTAGCATTGTGCAAATCTGTGTAAGCCTGCTTACAACTGCTTAAAACTACCTTAATCACTCTGTCTGCATCAGCCTCTGTTCTGCCCAGCAACAAAATAAACAGTCCTTGCAGGTCTTGAACCCAGGACTCCGCACACAACAGTCACAGCAAGTTACCACAAAGCCATCTGCACTGTAGGATTTCCTGCTGTTTTACAAACATATCAATAGGAGAGAAACATTGCGGCATCACTAATGATTCATCATCATCAGCCCCCTTTTTTCCCATTTTTCTACATGGGGTCGGGGTATCATGTTAACTGTCACCAACTCTCTTGATTCAGTGCCACACTCCTGTCTTCTTCATCACTCATGCCTGACTGACACAAATCTTCTTTCACACAATCCATCTACCTCTTTGCTGGACGTCCTCAAGTCCTCTTACTTTCTTTCTGTATGTCCCAAATCGTCCTCACCAAATTGTCTTCTGCTTTTCTACACATGTGCCCAAACCACCATAATCTGTTCTCTTTGATCTTTCATGCAATTGGAGCTACATTGGCTTCTGCTCTTATGTCCTCATTTTTTCATCTGTCCCACAGTGTGCATCCTACCACCTTTCTCAGACACTTCATTTCCATCACCTTTAGCTTCTTCATCTGTTCTGCCTTTACTGCCCAGGTTTCTGTACCATATAGTAGTACTGGTCACACCGTTGTCTTGTACACCTTACTTTTCAGCTTCTTTGGCATTCTTCTGTCAGAGACTACACCTAATACTCTATGCCAGTTGGCTGCAGCCCCTCTGATTCTAGCTTTGACCTCTTCATTCAGGCAACCCTTCTCCTCAACTACCCTTCCCTGAAACTTGAAGCTGTTTACCTGTTCCACTATCTTCCCTTCTATCTCTATTCTCAGCTTTTTCTGATTTCCACAATTTGCTGCCATTGCAACTGTCTTATCTGTGCTTAGTTTCATCCCATGTGCCTTCAGATTTGCATTCCATTCTCCTATGCTGCACTGAAGTTCTAGCTCAGAGTCTGCCTGTACTGTCATATTGTCTGCATACAGCAGCTTTGTTGATCCATCCCCTCCAACCTGTTTGCTAATGTAGTCCATCACCAGTATGAACAGCAGTGGGCTCAGAGCTGAACCTTGATGTGCACCCACTCCCACTGGGAACCCCTCTGTAAGGCTGAACACTGTTCGTACTTAAGTCATTGGGTCCTTGTACATAGCCTGCATTAATTCTACCAATGTTTCTGGGACTTCAAACCACCACATTACTGACCAGATCAGCTTTCTTGGGACCTTGTGATATGCTTTCTCCAAGTCTAGGAATGCCCAGTTGGACTCTCTCCTCAACTCTAGCTTCTTCTCAAGTATCTGTCTCAATGCAAACTTTGGGTCAGTTGTGCTGGATCCTGATCTGAATCCAAACTGCTCATCTCCCATCTTACATTATACTACTCTGTGTATCCATTTATCAAGCACCCTCTCCAGAACTTTCATGCAATGTGATAGGAGTTTGATGCCTCTGTACTGCACACAGTTGTGGATGTCCCCTTTTGTTCTTGTACACTGGCATGAGTTTGCTTATTCTCCAGTCATCTGGGATACTCCTTTCTCTCCACACTGCTATTAGTATCCTCAGGAGCCATTTCTCCCCTATCTCACCCAGCATCTTTATCATATCTGCTGTGACCTCATCTGAGCCTGCTGCCTTCCTTGACTTCATCTTCCTTAGTGCTGTTCTTACTTCTTCTAGGGTGGGCTCCTCTAGATCTCTTATCATAGGCTGTTTACGGGACAGTACAACTTTTGTGGCATTTTCTTCATTCAGAAGCTGCTGGAAATATTCCTTTCATCTGCCTTTGATGTCCTCTGGACTGGTGAGCAGGTTGTTGCTGGCATCCCTTGTGAAGGGTGTCTGACTATCTACTTTATCTTTCTGTCTTTGCCTTGCAACCTGATATAGTTTCTTTGTGCCCCTTACTGAGTCACTTTCCAGCCTGGTCAGTCTTTTCTGTCTCCCACTTCTTCCTGCACTCCTTCTTTCTTTTGATGACTTCCTGGACGTCTGCATTCCAAAACCAGCTTCCCTTATGTACCTTATTTCCATACCTGACTCGGCCACATATCTTTTCTGTAGTCCTAATACGTGCTTTTCTTAGGCACTGCCATTCTTCTTCAACTCCACCTATATCCTCCTCTACTTGAGGTGCTAGAGCACTGAGTAATTCCTTGAACTGTTGTACTTTCTCTCCAGTCAACTTCCAGGTCTTCAGCCTGGTCTCTGTTGACCTTAGAGCCTTCTCTAACCACTGCCTGCAGCTGATTGTGGCAACTAATGGTTCAATCTGTGGGCTGACTGTTTCACCGGGGATGACTTTGCAATCATGGATTCTACTCCGGTGGCTTTTCCTTACTAGGAAGAAGTCTACCTGAGCTGCATGTTGACTACTCTTGTATGTGATCTTGTGTCTGTCTCTCTTTCTGAACCATGTGTTTGCTATTATCAAGCCATTTGCCAGACAGAAGCCTAGAATGGCTTCTCCTTCTTTATTCCTGTTGCCCCACCCATGTGGGCCCAGGTAGTCCTCATATCCTGTTCTGTCTGTCCCAATATGTGAATTCAAGTCACACATTATCAACACCAATTCATGTTGTCCTCCTTTATCTAGTAGGTCCTGCAACTGCTGTCTGAATGCACTCTTTTCCTCACTATCACAACCCTGATGTGGGGCATAGGCTGAGATTATCAATACTGCCTTATCATTGCACTGGGTTCTGACTGCCATGAGTCTGTAATTAATTCTGATGATATCCTTACTGCCTTCTGAAGCCTCTCTCTCACCACAATTCCTACACCATTTCTAGCCTGTCCTCCACCTGAGTAGTTGTATCTGGATCCTAAGCCAAGTGGCTTTGCTGCACTTCCTTCCATCTCTTCTTCTGGATACGTTGGATGTCCAGCCTCCTCCGTATCATCATGTCATCTACTTCGAAGCTGCATCCTGTCAGTGAACCTACATTAACCATAGCAATTCTTAGTTCATATTTGGCAGGTTGTTTGGTTTCACTTCCAGCTTTCACTCAACAGAGTTATCACAGGTAACCCAGGCTAGGCAACTAAACACCAGCCAGCCAGTAGGTTATTGACCCAGGGCTGCTGGGCTTTATGGCAGGCACACACTGGCCAACAGGGATGCATACTCCTCTCACCGTTAGCAAGCCTGTCACCAATAGCAAAGGCCCTGGTGTGGGTCAGAGTAGGCCGGAGTCTCAACCCACTCATCACCAGTAACTACCCATGCCCATTTTTGGTGACATTAGTTAACATGACCGAATCACCTAGAGCCATATTTTACCCCATCAAGTGGCTAGCCCTGCCACGGCTTGCAGTCTGTGATCCATGTTCTCCTATCTTGAGGATACCGAGCACCACAGTAGATGCCCAAAGCGGTTGGTCTGTACATCTCTTCCCCCTATAGGGCACCATGTGGAGTCTGTGCTGCTGCCCACAGCTCCATTCATTGGTGAGTTTGAGATGAAAAATCTCAACATGTGTTTTTGACATGGGAGAAACCCACAAAGATAGAGGAGAACATTCAAACTCCAAACAGGTATTGGCCGGAGGTCAGGATTGAACCTTGTACCGTGTGCATGGGAGGCGAAGACTTTAACCACTAAGCCATCTGGAATCACTAATGACTGGTATTTACAAATAAACATATATATATATATATATATATATATATATATATATATATATATATATTTATTTTTATTTTATTTATTTTACATTTGTTGACCGGGCTAGTCCAACTGGATATATATCCGTTTACAGTAGAGGCCCGGGGAGAAAAGCTCCAGTACATGCAAAAAATAACACTGGTATCTCACAAAAAGTTATTTTAAAACAATATAAAAGTTTAAAAAGTTTAAAAAAAGAGAATTACAAAAAAATCTAAAAACATATAAGATAAGTTCAACAAGTTGAAAAATAGGCATACTTTTAAGAAGTAACTCTCAACAATAGAAAGTGTAAGTTTGGAGCTCAGAAAGGGGGAAGGGTAGCAAAATTAATGTGGGGAGACATACTTTCAGTCGGGATTAGTACAAGGACATAGCCATTGAGGTTTAAGATGTTCCTTGATATGTTTTTTGAACAGTGAGGTAGAGTCTTGATTAGTTATATCTTGAGGGAGTAGATTCCAATGTTTACCTATGGAATTTGAAATTAATGCATCTCCAGCTTTATTGTAAGATTTAGTTGAGGATACTAGGAGTTTATTAGCAGAGCGAAGTGTGGCTAGATTTTTATAAGGAGAAATCAGTCTTGCCAGGGTAGGAGTATTGTCCGGGAAGTGAATGGTCTTGTGAATGACAAGTAATTGTTGGTAGAGTAGGTGGTTGTTAAGCTCTAGCCAGTTTAGTTGTTTGAGGTTGTGACAGTGGTGAGTTCTGAGGGGAGTAGCAGTAATGAATCTGGCTATACTATTATAACAGGTAGAGAGTTTGGTAATGTTATTTTTAGATAAGGTAGTATATATAGCTGAGGCATAGAAAAGAGTGGAAATCAGGTGGGTCTGTGCAATGTTTTTTCTGGCTGCTGGGGTAAGGAAGGGTTTAATTCTGTAAAGTGTCCCAATTTTTTTATTAACAGCTTTAATAGTAGTGTTAATATGGTCATCAAAGTTGAGATGGTTGTCAATGGTTACACCTAATAGTCGCGTGGTTTTATCAGGGTTAATAGATGTAGCATTATATGAGGAGATAGTGAAGAAAGGTATAGGAGATTTATTAGTAGGAGTAAAGAGAAGAAGCTTAGTTTTTTTGGGGTTAAGGAGGAGGCAGTGTTGCATAAACCATTTTTCAACGTTT
>NC_056728.1:391913760-391923760 GCF_019279795.1 Protopterus annectens
TTCAGTGAGGTGCTCTGCCTCACATGAACTGGAATTCTATTCCAGAGCGAAGGGAGCCTCTGGGTTATGAACCTGTCCCTCCAGCAAGTTCTATTTATTTCTGTGCTGAGGTTCAAGTCCCTCGAGCCTGTGGCTCTAAGGGATTTAGATTTACTGAGGTGGAGCATATCCATTAATTCTGGATTTGACATAGCTTTGTATGTCAGGCATAGATCACTCAAGTAGGTGGTATGCAACTGAGTAGAGCTGGAGTTTTTTTAACTGAGCAGCATATGGCATCTGTTTGAGACCCTTGATTCTCTTGGTGAGATACTTTTGGGGTCATTCTAATTGCTGCAGGTGTCGGGTAAGGTACATCCCAAAAGGGGCATTGTATTCTATGATGAGCCTGATGAGGGATGAATAAAGGGGCACGATTACCTCTCTTGATCTAGATGTGAAACCCTTTGTGATGAGGTGGGCTATGTAGAATGTCTTTCTAACCACTTTGGCAATGTGGTTTTCAATGGAGAGATTGCTATCAACTTGGGTCCCCAGGTCCCTAATAACTTTCTCTGTACTTAATGGGTTTCCGCCTATGTGGTAATTTGTGGGCACATTGTTTTTGCCAAAGGGTATGACTATACATTTTTTGGCATTTAGCTTTAAACCATGGTGCTGGCACCAGTTATCTGTCTCTGTGAGTCCTTTTTGAAGGATGTTTGTGTCAGCTGGAGAGTCGATTATGGCACCCAGTTTGCAGTCGTCTGCAAACTTGGTGAGCCATAGTCCTCCCACGTTTGCCTGTACCTCGGAAAAGTATATACCGAACAAGAGTGGTCCCAGTACAGAACACTGTGGGATGCCACTTGTGACCAGTTTCGAGTCTGACATGGCTCCAGCAACTCTCACTCTGTGGGTTCTGTCTTTGAGCCAGTTTGCGACCCATCTTGTGACGTAGGGGTTTATATTTAAGCTGGATAGCTTATCTATGATGCCCGAGTGGGGTATTGTGTCAAATGCCTTTGCAAGGTCCAGATAGGCTGTGTGGACTACCTTCCCTTCATCTATGGCTTTGTTGACTGTTTCGAAGAAGTCAACCAGGTTCAAAAGGCAGGATCTGCCCTTGACAAAGGTAGGATCTAGTGTCTGTAGGTCCCCAATGTCTTTGTTTATGAGCTCCATGATGATCCTCTCCATAGCCTTGCAGACTAAGCTAGTCAGGCTTATGGCAATTGTGGTAATGAGGTTGTGGTCTCCGTGGCATGTGGTGCAGATGGATTGAGATTTCACTAGATGTGGCTTTCCTAACAGAACTGGGCAGACATGGCTTTGCCAGTCAAGAAGAGATCACATGTAAGTAACCAAGATGTGACAGAAAATACTTGGAGGTATTGGACTATGTCCATATAGTACAATTGTTTAAGCCTAGGGTCCTATTTGTGAGGTACATTTGTAACCTCCCCAGTTGTTACAGGTGTCTAGTGAGGTACATGGCAAATAGGTCATTTTACTTGATGTTTGGCCAAATGAGGGGAGAGTAGAGGGAAACATTGACCTTTTCTTTCCTGGATGCAACACACTTAGTTATGAGATGTGCCACATAGGCGCACTTTCTGTCCACAGTGGCAATGTGGTGGTCATAAGAGAGGACCCTGTCAACCTGTATTCCCAGACATCTTATAAAACCTTCTGTGTCAAGTGGACTACCAGCAATGTGGTAATTCATTGAAATCATGCTGAACCCAGAGGGGATGCAAGATATTTCTTGCCACTGAGGCTAAGGTCAGTGTTCTGACAACAGTCGTAAGTCTCAGTGGAGACTGTATGAAGGATGTCAACATAATTTGGGAATGTAAACATATCACCCACCTTGTATTTGTTGGCAAACATTGTCAGCCAGAGTTCCTTTGTGTTGGGCTGGATGTCAGAGGCATACATATCATACGTGGGGGAACCAGGACCAGACACTGTGGTACTCCACTTGTGACTGGTCAGCAGTCTGACATGGAGTCCACTGCCTTCACACTGTGGGTTACATCCATGAGCCAGTTTGCAACCCACCTAGTGACATAGGGGTTGATGCCTAGCTGAGTGTGTTAGTCTATGATTCCTGAGTGGGGAATAGTATCAAAGGATTAGAAGCCCCACCTATCTTGTTTTTGATACCATACTGTTACATAGTTATTTCACATGGCACACAGCTTATAGGGCTGCATAGTGTCTACAGCTACCTCTACAGTGGTTGACAGCAGTGGGCCCAGTAAAATGGACATTGGGATGTGTACTGGGTGGATCACACTAAAGATTGTAAAACCTACCCCCCAATAGATATGGTTCACAACCAAACACACATGCACCCACGATACTGTTCTCACATGCACACATTTGCTAGGACTGAGATTCAGATTCCTACCTATCTAGTTATTGCTACATCAGTGTGATGCATTTACCGCACTTGCCACGGAGTTTATAGAGTAAAGAGCGACCCAAGTTACTTCTAAGATGAGGGACATCAGCAGCCCTTGTAAAGTATGGAAGTTGAAGATGAACTGGTTGTGGATGGCCACAAAACACTGCAACCTACAGATACACACACATACAAACACATATACGCTCACACACACATTTGTCAGGACTGAGATTAAAACCTTGCCTAACTAGTTTGTTGCATGATGACTGTCCACAGGTATCTGTAAAGGTGACTGATATCAGCAGGACTTCTAAAGTAGGGCAATAGGAAGTGTACTGGGTGTGAATGGCCTCAAAATCATTAACCTACAAACACACACACTCACTCAAACTTTTACATTTGCCAGGACTGAGATTAGAACCCCTACCTAACTAGTTTGTTGCACTAGAGTAGTATGCAGATATCGCAAGCACTACAGAGCTTATAGGGCTGATGGTTGGCCAAAGGTATTTGTAAAGGTGACTGACATCAGCAGGACTGCTAAAGTAGGGTGATGGGAAGTATACAGGGTGGTACACAACACAAAATGGTACAACTCACCTAGGATATGATTCTCACACTTACTTGCCAGTATTGAGATAAGAACGGCTGTCTATCTAGTGATTTGTAGTATAGTGTTACGCAGTTATAGCATGTGCTACAGAATTTACTGGGCTAATAACTGACCAAAGGTGCTGATAAGGGGAATGACATCAGCAGGTCTGATAAAGTAGGGCTCTGGGTGGGAAACGTCTTCTTACAAACATGCATACATACTTACACACCCACACACACATTTGCCGGATCTGAGATTAGAACCCCTGCCTAGCTGGTGGTTTGTACTATAGTGTTACACAGTTATTGCACACGCTATGGAGCTTACTGGACTGACAACTGGCCAAAGGTGCTGATAAGGAGAATTACATCAGCAGGACTGATGAAGTGGGGCACTGGGAAGTGTAGTGGATGGGAATGGCCTAAAACTGTTTCACCTACAAACAAATATTCCATCACGCTCACACAGTTGCCAGTATTGAATTAGAACCCCTACCTATCTAGTTATTTGCTCTATAGAGTTACTCAGTTATCACATGCATTACAGCGATTATAAGGGTGATAGGTGTCCAATGGTACATCTAATGTGAATGACAGCAGCAGATCTTATAAAGTAGGGCAATGTAAAGTGTACAGAGTGGAAAGAGACTCCTAATATTTAGACCTACAGACACACACACATGCACAGACGCACACACACACACACACACACACACACACACACACACACACACACACACACACACACACACACACACACACAGAGGCAGGTGATGTGATATTATAAACTCAACCTTAGTACTGTTACACAATGGGGCTCACCTTTTCTGCTGGCACATGCAACTGTTTACAACTGGTATGCCACTGTCCACAGCAGGACATCACTGTATACCATTCATTGTATCTGTGTGTAACTCACTCTTTCTGTGTCCCCCTATCTCTCTCCCTCTCTCTCTCTCTCTCTCTCTCTCTCTCTCTCTATCACTGTCTGTCTCTCACTTCCCCACATCTATGTGTGTGTATGCTTGACATATGTTGTTATCTGTTGCTCATATATATGTGTGTGTATCTCACTCAACAGAAGCAGATATATCACATATGGGCCACCTACAGCTAGCTGAGGGTAATCATGTCTGGTGTGTGTGTGTGTGTGTGTGTGTGTGTGTGTGTGTGTGTGTGTGTGTGTGTGTGTGTGTGTGTGTGTGTGTGTGCATGGGGGAGATTGTTGAGGTGTACATAGCTGCTGTATGCACAGACATATATACACAATACAGTCATATATTATGATGTGGGTTACAACATGTCCTGTAATTCTCTAAGTGTAGGATCATGCCCAGTGTGACCTTCTAGAGTGTGACTCCATTCCAGAGATGGGTATACTCCAGTCCAGAGTTTTGTGTGCTACAACCATACCTCTCAGGAGTACACAGGACTTTCCTCAGGGTACTGGATTTGTTTAGCCGACATTTTCTGACATATCTGTAGTCTGACATTGCAATATATTGTGTCACTACCTAGTGCAAGACATCCTCAGATCATCACAGTGCTTTACCAGAGGAACACTAGTTGTATGGTGCATAGACCAATATTACGAGGGCTGGTATGCACATTCTTGCCCAACAAGGCCATTTGTGAGGTGTGGCTACAGCTAGTTGAGTAATGACTTGCTGTGTAAACAGTCCAGCAACCTGGTGACATACTGGCTGGGGATCTTCTGCTTGTGTGGTATCTTTCTAACCTTAGATGTCATATCCTTGTGTGGGCATACCTCTCGCCTGTACATTTTTTGACAGTTTATCCAGGCGTTTGGCTAGAGGTTTCATCCTATGTAAACTTGTGTTTTTATGGCAAGTTAGTTACATATAATTGAAGAGTCATGTTACAAAATAATGACAGACATTACAGTTTCAGACTACATAACCTTCAGACAATTGCCGCTACTGCAAACCCCTCACCCTACCAACTTTCTCAGTATGTAAGGGTGATATTTACAACAAATGCCTATCATTGTGCCTTTGTTCCACTTTTATTACTGCCCTTGTCCAGACATCTTGCTGTCAGAGATTGGGAGTTATGGGTGTATTCTTCAGTGCAGGCATGTCCATTATATGTAAAAGCAAACATAAGAAAAAAGGATTATTGAGAATAACTACTGACAATAGTACCAAAAAGCACTTATATTCACAAAAACCTTGGCACCTCATCTACACATCCTTCAAAATGTCCCTTATATGTGTAGTATATACCACATAGCACTGTGACTTCCAGGTATGTCAGTGACAGAGTAGTGGGTGTCACTGACATGCATAACAGTTGGCACTGCAGTTTTCTGCACATGGCCCTATCAAAGACATCACTGTACCTAGGGCACTATGAGACGACTGCCAGGAGAACGTGCTCACCAGATCCTGACAGTATTAACCACACATATACATATCTCATTGACCCCTGCATATTGTGGACAGGCAACATGTTTTCATGTGTATTTGTACAGCCCTGCCAATGTGTGCTATGCTGCCACTTCCCTGCAAACATACATGTTACTGCATTTGTGTGGGTATATGGGGGGGGGCACACCTATCAACTGTATGCATTTGCACAAACTATGCTGATATTTGCTTTATATTTTGGCTCCATTTACCATACGATTGTGCTCTGTCTTAGGGACTAAAGGCATATGAGTAAAGACCACAGGTCAGATTGTAATGGCATATATTTGAGTTTCAGACTTCTTACCCTTCATAGCCTTACTGCAACTGTGGGTGCTGCTTTGCTATCACTGTGTGAGTCTGTAGGGGGTATTTCAACATCACCACCATTTATGTGCCTTTACCAGACATTTATCTCTGGTTTTCTACAGCTGAATTGCTGTGTGGGTGTGGGTATGGGACCCTCACACTGACATACATGCCTGTGACCTATGACCCCCCCCAGTTAGTTGTCCCCACACATATACTGCAGTGGGATTTTCCACCTTGGGTATTACTGCATAGTGTATGGAGGTAAGTTATAGCCAGACATATCCTGGTGTCCCACATTGCTGTCATTTGTGTGTTGCTATCCCAGTAGGTCACCCCATTCCCTTGCATGCAAGCAGCATTACCATAGATATGCTAGAAAAACATACTAATCCATTCATTTATTGTTAAGAAGACTGACTTACCTTATGCTTGTGGCAGTTGTGAGGACGGTGCTTGAGGGCCACCTATGTTGGATGCACACAGTACTCTGCCTATGCTTGGTAAGTTATAGATAATGTGATGTGTGTGTTATCCATTTTACTGTGTGTGCAAGTCAGAGAGAGGTGTGAATCCCTAGGGTCCCTACAGTGTCAGTGTGTGTGCTATGCATTGCCTTTTTGCCAAGGCCTGAGTATACTGGGAATGCCTTGGTCTGCCTACAGGACCAGGCTCAGGGGCCCCTTCCTCTGAGTCTCCCTGTGCCTGTGGGGACCTTGACAATGGTGGTGGGCTGTGTAGCCCTTGCCCATGCTGTTTCTGCTGCAGCTGTTTCCACAGGAGCATATTGCATAGCATGGCACATACTATGAACATGTGTGCACATGTGGCTGGAGAGTACTGCAAGGCTCCACCAGATATGTCAAAGCAGTGGAACCGTGACATGAGCATCCCAAACACATGCTCTATTTTGATCCTGGTTTGTGTGTGTGCCTCATTATGGCATTCTTGTGTGGGTGTGTGTGCATTTCTGATGGGTGTCATCATCCATGGCTCCAGTGCACAGCCAGCATCCCCCACCAGATGACCATACAGGATGACCCCACTGGCAAATGACTGGTACAGCTGTGATGAATGCCAGATGTGGGAGTCATGATAGCTTCCATGGCTGCCAGCACACACATTTGTGATAATTCCCTGGGCATTGCACACAACATGGCAGTTGATGGAGGGGAATCCCTTGTGGTTTATGTAGACCCTACCCTGTTCACTGGGTGGTGCTTTGATGTGGATATGCATGCAGTCTATGGCACCCAGTACCTCCGGGTATTCTGCTACATGGTGGAAGAGATGCATATTGCTGGTCCTCTCCTCACAGGTGTTTGGGAAGTAAATGTACTCACTGGCATTTGGTAGCATGGCATCCAGAAACTGGTGGAGTACCCTGGATGCAGATGCCAGTGAAACCCCCATGATGTCCCCAGTAGGTCTTTGGGAAGTACCTGTAACTAGAAGTCTTAAGGCTACACATACCTTGGTATCCACTGGGATGGGTTCCCCTCTGTTGGCTCTAGGTCTGAGTTGAGGCTGGCACAGCTTGGTAATTTTCTGAACTATGTCTCTGTCCACCCTGTAGCATTCTACTATCTCCAGATTATGTAGCCCCTGGTAAGTTACCTTGGGTCTGAACACTCTCCTCTTCCTCCTTGGTTTGTGGCGGTTGTCAGCATTATCCTCCTCTCTGCCCTCGGCCTCTAGCACATACTGATGGCTCAAAGCAATGGCAGCCCCTAACATTTTTCCAGTTAAAATTCCCCCGCATGTGTAAACCAATGGTGCAGAGTGTGTGGGAAAAAACAGACTGTAAGGTGTTTCCATAGTTTATACTGTTGTGCTGCAGATGCTGCCTGTATGATTAGCTTACTATGATGCATTCCTCCTGCTAGCTATGTAATTTGTTCTTGATTGCTTTTATTTTGCTATTTTCCTTTTTTTCCTTTTTTCCTTCCCATTTCCTCCCCTCTTAAGCCCCGAGGTGTGCCGCACAAACCTGCTGCCCAAATGTAAACAGTCCTGCTATTTCCAGTTTTTTTTTTTGTTTGTCTGTTTGTTTTAGACCAGGTGTGCACCACTCATACACGTTTAGATAATGTAAACATGAAGAAATGGCACTCCATGGATGCGAACATGCTCTTCATTTCATGGAATAATTCAATACAGCCTCACACACACACACTTGCTTAGCTGTGCTTAGCTAAGCTTATCTGGGGGCCATGGAACTCCAATGTGCTTACACCATGCCTGACACACCCCATTTTCATGTCTGTTGCTCCTTCTATTTACATGATCATGCTATAGCACCTACACAGTTGCAGTTTGGCACTTAGTAGATTTTTATGATTCAGAAAATTTCCCCTAATTTGCATACCCCACTGCCTTAGTCCATAGTTACTGCACTAACACAGAGCCTTTCCCTTGACAACCACTGTTCCCTGGTAATGTTTTGATTCTGCATGCCATAGGCTATAATGGCAAAATGCAGATTTCCCTTAAAATTGAGTTTTCACATTTTTTTATTTTATTTTCGACACAATCCCATTTGCACGCCACTGCCCTATGCTTAAACATTTCTAAATGAAAACAAATCACTTTTCGATGCCAATGACCATATATTTGGCCATTGGCATGCCTAAAGACTATAATACATGCTTATTTGGGAGCTGTCATGCCTCCATTTTGTTATTTGCAGAAATGTATTCTGTTAGTAACTGAATACATTTCTGCAACTAACACTGTTCTTGCATGGATATCTGCTTGCTTGCTGAATCGCTAATTCACCTCATTTGCATGAATTTCACAAGCAAATGAGGTAATTAGCATTCTGCACTGGTTTCTGTGCAAAAACAGTGTATTCAGGCTTATGCATATCAAAATACTACTTTACTGGATCACTCGGCGGCCATATTCCATGCAAAAGTGGCTACACTGTTCCTGCATGGAAAAATAAGGTTATTGAATCCTGGGATCAGTCTAGTCTGAATAAATATAGCATGAAATGCCAACAACCAGTCAAGTTGTTTAAATCCAAGAATAGACCAATAGGGTACACAGCCAATGGCATAACTCAAATTGAGATCTTGGCCAATAAAGGATTAGGAGGTGAACAGCCAATCAAATTGTTTAATTATGTGTATGAACCAATAGAACAGTCAGCCAATGTCATAACTCAAATCAGAATCTCAGGCAATGAAGGACTAGAGAAACAACAGCCAATCAAGTTGTTTAAATGTGAAAATAGACCAATAGGATAGATGACAAACAAAAAGCAACAAAGTACCTAGCTTTATAAAAATTGATCACAACTGTAGTACTATAGATACAAATAAAATACTCCAACTAAAAACTTCTCATTATTGCTTGGATAAGTATGTCCAAAACTTATATAGAATGAATAAATAACTGAGTTTCCTGTACTGACCTATAAATCACAGAGTAAAAAATACTCATTAAAGGTAACAAGTGTGAAGAACATTCACAGACCAATCATCAAGCTAATACCAGCAAAACAGCCAATGAAATGACAACATTGTGACAACCAGTAGATAATGGTAAAAAACGGGTCTGTATTATAACAAACGATCAAATGATCAGATGTTGTTATATTGAACTCTAAAGTTCAAATTCACAAGATATAGAACAACCAGAACAGTGAGTTCTTTTCCCAGGGAAAAAGAATTGCTGTCCCCCCCCCAAAAAAAAAGACATTAAAACATTGCATAAAATTGGGGGCTTTGCCCCCCCTACTTAAATATACAAACTCTAAGATTGCACTACCGTGTCAAAAATGGCAAAGTGACAAAGCGGCCAAGCGACTTCTTTCCCAGGGAAAGAATTCGCTTATATGCCGCTTCGTCATTTTGCCTTTTTGACATTTCAAGTTCGACCAAGACGCATTCGACAAAATGCGTCTTAGGTTATCTGATAGAAACCCTAAAAACTGGGTCTGGTCTGAATAAGTATAACATGGAATATACACAACCAATCAAGTTGTTTAAATCTAAGAATGGACCAATGGAGTAGACAGCCAATGTCATGACTCAATTCAGGATCTCAACCAGAAAAGAACTAGGAAGCGAACAGCCAATCAAATTATCTAAGTATGTGTATGAACCAATGGAATAGTCAGCCAATGTCATGGCTCAAATAAAAATCTCAGCCAATGAAGGATTAAGAAATGCTAACAGCCAATCAAATAGTTTAAATGTAAAAATTGACCAATAGGATAAATAGAAAATGAAAAACAGCAAAGAGTCCAGCTTTGTAAAAGTTAATCACA
>NC_056728.1:391928760-391991260 GCF_019279795.1 Protopterus annectens
CATGCATTGTACATTAGCCAGTGTTTGTGAGTGAGAGTGAAAACTATTAGCAAGTACTCTAGGTTTGGTATGTGTACCTTATCCGCTTTCACTAGCCTGGGGAGCAGTCATGGCACTGCCAACTTTGCTTGAGATGTTGCCTAATGAGGTTTTTAAAGGAGGCTTTGGACGATCTGTTTTGTATGCTAGTGGGGAAAGAGTTCCACTTTTTTAGCCACTGAACTACTATATAGTGTGTCTCCAAAGCTATTGCAGCTGTTGGTGACATCTAGTAGTAGTTTGCTTGATGATCTAAAAGGCCTTTTGGCTGAGTGACATTGTACTAGGTTTTTGAGGGCAGGACACTTATTGGGGAGGTAATAGATAGAATGACAGAGGCAGAGCTGATTGTAGGCTAGGAAGTCGGGCAGTTCTAGCCAGTGGAGCTGTCTCAAAGCAGTAGAGTGATGAGTTCTGTACAACCAATTTGCAGCAAAGTGGGCAATTCTGCTATTATCACTATAGATAAAGTCCCTTTCTGCATTCTAACAAGCTGTAGGTCATCACTTTTTCCCGAGAGTTCCATGACTTACACCTAGACCTGCTTGAGGCATTCACTATCCAGCCAAATGCTCTAGTCATGGGAGACTTCAGCTACCCCTCCCATAGACTGGGAAACATACATTGCCACCAACTTGCAGGAAGAACATTTCCTGGACTTTATTAACACAAATACCCTTGACTAGAAAGTGCATACACCAACCAGAGGTTTAAACATACTGGTCCTAGTACTCACTAATATGGGAGAGTGCTGCATCCCCTACCACCCATCATATCACATTCTCACAGGTGAAGTTGAATCAGAAAACTGTTGATTTTTATTTCTAAGGAGACAGTTCTGTGATTCAACTTCACCTGTGCAAACTGCATCCTATTACGTGACAGTCTGCCAAAAATCAATGCCCCTCCGAACCCCAAGTTTACAGCAACCTATATAGAATTGTTTATAAAATCCTGTACAACAACATAAATAGCTGCATAGAGGCTGTTGTACCTACCAGAAGTAAACCCAAAACAAACCCCCAAACAAACCACACAGATGAAATCCTAAACTTAGCAGTGTATATAAAAAAGGGAAAAACTCATGCCCAAAATCAGAAAGAGTAGCTCTTATAATGGTAAGAGCTCATTAATTCAACTAAACAGGAAACAAAGAGGACTAATTAAATGCAAAAAGGCCAGTTATGAGGTCAAGATAGCCTCTGAGGCTAAAGACAACCACAAGGCTTTCTGCAGCTATGTTTATAGGTTCATAGGCAAGTAATAGGTTAGCTGCCCTTGTTGGCCATTTTAAGCCTAGCCAATTTCCCTCAAAAGTGAGACTCAAACCCTATACATTGTATCTGAGAGGTAAACACTTTAATAATTATGCAACCCCCCAGCTAGGTAAGTACTAGGTTAGCTGCTTTTTGTGGGACATTTTAAGCCTAGCTAACTGCTTGTCAAAGGTGAGAATCAAGCCTTGTACCTTGTGTTTGTGAGTTAACTCCCTTAACCATTATACCAACTCCTCCCAGTAACCAGAAGTAAGCCAACATTTGAAACCTTAAAGGTAACACACGTTTTGCTTAAAAAACTTCACTGAGTGACATAGTGAATCTGCTGGATGGCCAACTCAGCTCTAACTTTACCCCTCCACTTTCCCCCTACCTCACCTCCTCCTCCTGTGAAAGTCCTTCTTGTATACCTACCCCCCCCACCACACACACACACACACACACACACACAAAACTATTAGAAGGGAGCAAGTCATGGTTTCACTCACTATGGCCAAAACCACAGTCTCAGTGGGTCCAGGCAATATCCTGGATTGCAGCCTGAATATCATGTGAATGGATGATGCAACTTTTATCCCTCTTCATAAAGGTGTGCCATCGACCGACCCAAGAAACTACAAATCCAGTCTGACTAGTCTAATATGCAAAGCTATGGAATGAATTATTATGGAAATTATCGCCACAAAGACATTGGCAGTCTACAATCACTTGACTCATCCCAATTTGGCTTTGTCAAAAGAAAGTCATACCTACTTAATCCACTAGACTTCTTTAAAATGGTCACCAAGACAATTGACAAAGGGCAGGTGGTGTATACCTCTACCTAAACCTGGCTAAGGCATTAAATGCAGTACTCCACTCTGGTATTGTTGACAAACTCACTGAACTAGACAAAATCCACACATAACTCACTGGATTGCCAGCTGACTCATAGACAGGATGCAAAAAGTCAGGGCTGATGAGACCATGTCCACCAAGAGACCGGTTACTAACAGAGTACCTCAGAGCTTAGTCCTGGGCTCAGTCCTGTTTGGCATCTACTTGCTGAGATTAGGACTAATGTCATGGGCCTCTGGCTTACCAAGTTTGCAGATGACTGCAAATTGGGAGCTATCATAGATTACTCCCCATGACACTAACAGCCTTCAAAAAGGTCTAACACAGACAGATTTCTGGTGCTAAAGCCATGGATTAAAAACTCAGTGCCAAGAGGTGCATTATTGTGGTGCCTTTTAGGAAAAATGCCACCAATTTTAATTACTTCCTCAATAAGACCCCAATAATAGTTGACCCAGTATTTAGATATCTGGGAACATATGTAAACAGTAATCTGGCCTTTGACCAATATGTAGTCAAGGTAGTAAGAAAATCATTCTATGAAACTCAACTTATAAGTCAGGGTATGGCATATAGGTCCAAGGAAGTCACTGTGCCACTTTACTCAGCCCTTATCATACCCATCATTGAGTACAATGCCCCCTTTGGCATACGTGACCAGGCATATGCAACAGTTGGAATGCCCACAGAGGTTCCTCACAAAGAGAATCCAGAATATTAACTCATTGTTCTATACAGATCATCTTAAAGCCCTATCTCTGTCCTCAGTCTCCTACAGGTTACTGACAGGCGATTTATGCCTGGCATATAAGGCATTCTCAGAGCAAAGTGTGCAGATTTAAATGTTAACACCTTCCTTATAATGTAAGTTAGAAATAGATGTTATTTTTTTTAATTTCTATTGAAACATCTCTAAACTATTCAACTGACTGCAGTTGTCAAGTTGTAACTATAAAATAAATTCTTCTATTCAAACAGGCTTTTCCAGGAGTTTTCATTTCTGATGGATGGATTTTTCAGCATGCAACTCATGTATATTGTGGAAACAGAGGAAACCAAAAGCTCTGGAAGCCTGAGTTGCTATAGCTGCTTCATTATAGATTGCTGGTGGAGTCAAGCTCTAATTATGAGTGGCAGTGATCTGCAATACCTGTAGTTATATTGTGCCATTGTTTTCAAGCTGTCATGTATTTGTGGCACATGCCAGGTGCCACATGAAATAAAATAATATTTGCTAGATAACAGTACTGAAGTACAACATTCACAGATTAGGGAATATGTTTTATTCACCTAGGAGTTCACATACAGGTAAACCCAGAGAAGAGCTACTGCAAAACATTCCAGTAATCCATATTTACTCTTAAAATATCTGGGCTCAAAGACATAAAATATACTGCTTAACCAAAGAGTCCGTGTGTGGAATTGCTTTACAATCAACGCTTAATCAGGAATAATATGAAAATGTGTTAAAATTTAGCAGAAATGTATCAGAAATTAACCATATATTTGTTTATTTCTTTGTAGGTTGAGATAGTCATGAACTTATTAGGGATGTTCTGTCCTCCACTGTTTGAGACCATTGCTGAAATTGAAAACTATCATCCACGTGTAGCACTAAAATGGCAGCTAGGAAGAATTTTTGCACTATTCCTTGGAAACCTCTATACATTTTTACTTGCTTTAATAGATGAAGTCAATGGAAAGGTGAGTTATAATTACTAATTATGTACTCAATATATGTTTAGATATAATTATTAAAGGGTTCTTACCATCTTCACAGTTTAAGCCAATTTACTTTAAACATTTCTAAATGAAAACAAATCATTTTCGTATCATATTACTGCCTTTTATAGGCATCATCAAGAAAATAATGAATTCTTCCTTAAAGTATGGTAATGTGAAACATTAATTCTTATGTTTAAAAATGGGTAATCTGGGAATTCTTTTGCCTTTTAGCTTAGACAGGAAAATCCATCAGTAATGAAATCTGTTTTGTTTGGTTTTTGGTGTCTCTGCATCTTAAATACTACATGATACTCAACAATTTCAGGATCCAGGATTTTATTCATTATAAAACAAGTAATCTCCATGGTATCCCCGAAGTCTCAAACAACCTACTAAACCAGTATAGTGGGTCCAAAAACAAAACAGTGTAAGAAACTTCTCTGAATGGAAGATTTTCAAGCCATATATATCTAGTTAATCCCTGTATATTAATCAGATCAGATAATAGTTGTAGAAGTAGCAAACTTAAACTCATCCTAGGTAAAAAAAAAAAAATAATAGAAAATATATAATTTGAAATATTGTATGGAATTACTAAGTATTCAAAAGTAATCCAAGCAGGGTAGACAGTCTTTTTCCAGTTGAAAATCCTTTACTAAGCACACAAAGAGGCGATCCAAGTTAAACAAAAATAACAGAATAATAGTTTCCTCACAAGCTAACAATATATATATATATATATATATATATATATATATATGCTTTTTATCAGACAAGGGAGTGGTTTATTGTGCTGTAAAATGCAGTGTATTGGTATACATGTTAAATCAGTGATGGTGAAACTTTTGGATTCAGCGTGTCAGAAATTTGGAAAATGCCTAACTTGACTCTGCTTGCGTGTCAACCCCCCCCCCCCCGAACAAACAAACAAAAAAATAAATTAAATAACTAAATACAAATAAAAAGATCAGCATGGCTCTCAATATATCAGGGATAACTCTCAACAAAATCAGGGAGAAATCTAGAAATAAGAGACATGAACACTTTTAAACTACTAGTACTATTAATCTGAAACACTGACAGAAAAAATGAATGTGAATTAATATACATTTTCTGAAGTAAAATAAGTCTATAAATCTAATTATTGTTATTATTAAGTGTAAAAATTGCCAATTTTATGAAAGAAGAGAGACAGTTGAGGCAAATGTAAAACAGCACACACCTAGAAATGCAGACTACTTGCCCTTTGCAGAAGTGTAACCATGAAGAGAAAACAATGTCAACACTGCCCTTTGCAAACTCTATAGAGACAGCATACTGAAATAGTCTTTGAGGTTAATAACTTCCTTACCTCTGCAGCAGTGTTGTTGAACTGGCTCCTGGCACAAAATAATTCAATGCACTTCACAAAAGCAACAGATGCAAAAGCAGTTTCTTTGGTAACTCAGGTGTTGGAGAATGCTAGTGTGTCACCCAAAATGTCGTAGAGTGTCACCTTTGACATGCTTATCATAGGTGCACCATCACTGTGTTAAATTCACATCCCTTCCCCATTGGTATGACATTCGAGCTGGTCCTGCCCTACTTAGTAGCTGTCATAATAATAAAACCCTTATGTCCTTTAAATAAAATTAATAATGATGTGCCCCAGGATTCAATACACTTTGTGTAGGAATAGTGTTATTCCTACATGAAGTGCATGGTGTTCGCATTCGCATAGCCATCTCAGCAGTCTGCCTTTCATATTCATGAAGACGTGCTACTGAGAATGGATCTGCGAACACAAACACTGAATGAGTGCAGGGGGCATGTTGCAGTAGTGCTCACAGATCCAACCTGCCCTCTGCACTCTCAAAGTGCTGTACAGCACTTTCTAAGTGCTTTCAGTATCAGAAGACACTGAAAGAGTTAGAAATTGAAATAAATGCAAGGGGTGTGTGAAAGGTACTGTCACACATCCCCTGCATTGTGAAAGTGCTGTATGACACCTTTTTTTCACTTTACAATACAAGTTTGTCCTCAGACACACAGCCATACTCATGAACCTCTTATTGCCCAAACTCTGGACAAAGGGCAACCAAATGGAGGGACAATGGTCCAAAAATAGAGACATATTTTAAGTACAGCTCTCATAAACTTAGAAAGTTGATAGAGGAACAGGGTTTGTATTAACATAACAGTGTCTGGAGAATTAGAAGTCTGAACCTCAAATGTATGCCATTATTTAGTGACTTTAATGCTGATATTGCTCATACAGACTTAGAAAGTTGATAGAATGACAGGTAGTACATTACCAAATATGAATCAACATTAGTATTATTACATGTAATTAAAGTGTTTGTATTATTTTTTTTCCATTATAAGTTAAGTTTAAGCATAGCTGAGTGGGTTTGCATGTCACAACCCTCTGCTCAGCATTGCTTAAACATCTCATAGGAGCTAAATACAAATGTATAGGTAAAATCCTCAATGATGAAATAGCATAGTGGTTAGATTTCCGGCTTTGCATGCAGTAGATCACCGTTCGCATACCAAGACAGACCCTTCATTTTTACATGGGAAAGCATTGTTAAAATAGTTTTTACTTTTAAATTATGTAGTAATTGATATTTGTTAACCAGGGTAGTGTAGCTGGTCCAAAATTGAAGTGTCAGTGGATAAAACATGTGAAATCACCCATGTAAATACAAGTGTCTCATACAGTATAGTCACACTCCAGGCTAATGTAATGAAAGCACATGGAAGACATTATGTAAAGTAAATCACATACACTTAATAATATTTCAGTAATGATTAATTAATTTGCAATTCTGAAATATTTTCTGAAATGAAAACTGAGCAATGCTTAGCAGTGCTTAGCACTGCTCCCCCAATTTGAGCATTGCTTAGACATTAATTCTAAGCAGCAGTCAGCTCAGCTAAGCGAATTTGCACACCACTAAGTACTGCTCAACATTTTCCCCTTTAAGCACTGCTGAACTCAGCTTAGCAGGTTTGTGCATTGCTGAGCTGTGCTCAGCATTTTCAAAATGGTCCACTGATGGCAAAAGGCAGGAATATGGCATAATTTAAACTGCACAGGTGGGTATACAGCCAGAACCTATTGTAGTTTGATCTGTGCAGGAACTATGTCTGGCATTGGAGAGGGAGCTCACTTTCAGGCGAAGCACTGGGGCATTCTGGAGTCCAGGGTCATGGCTGGGCTCCTTGTTGAAAACCATGATGACAGACTGCTGCAGGTCTAGTACCAGGGCTCACAGTACAAAGCGGAGACCTGGGACCATCTGGTATTCAACCTTACCAGTACCACTGGAATCCCCCGAACTGGTGAGCAGGTATGGCATCATTATGCTGACCTAAAGCATAGGAAGGGGGCACTCTTGGCCCAGTGGATCCAAGATGCTCGGGCACAGAATGATCCAGTAGTTTGTAAGTATCTCATCCATAGCTATACCAAATTCTAGCCTGAGTATGTGATAGACAGGTATTCATAATGGTTGTTTTTTCCCTCTACAGCTGCAGCAGCGAGGGCTAGTAATGTGGAGGCCCAAGCGGACAGACTGTCATGGCTACACTGGCAGGCTGGTGAGTACAGCTCTATCTTGCAGTATATATTGCAATAAATAAGAAGGAGTACATTGTATACTGCCAGTAGGTATAGTGTGTTCTGTGTCTACTGAATAAATAAAGTTTGTCAGCCTAATATTAATTTACAGAATATGCAGTAGTAAAGCACTGTGTCGTGTTACAAAAATAAAGATTTATACCACAGACTGCTGTGTTTACTATTGTATGTTGTAGAAATAGAATGTGCACAGGTTCTTCACAGCAAATATGGCTTTGACAGCATGCATTAACTGAGGTTGTTCTGAGAACCAGCTGTTATGTAAAACTGTAGATTGTGGAGCTGTAAAACAAGATATAAATGAAATATGAAATATTTTATGCACTAAAATCTGAACCCTGAATAGTAGTGTGTAATGTATTATAGTGTGTCCCCTGCAGCATTGCCTTGTGTTAACCTTTGCTTTCTAGATTGTATTAGTTCAAAAGATTAATACAAAGTACACTGTCATGCATGAATCTCAGGATTACAAGGTCAAACTGTCTAACCAACAGAGTATTAGGCAGCCATCAGTCAAAACAGAGACAGTAGTTCCCCAGTAGCTCAGTGTGATGAGAAATAGCTTTGTTATTCATTTTTGCACACCCAGACACAGTTTGAATCCAGGGAGTGGTACTGAGATGTGTATACACTCAAGGAATCTTGAATATTTGTAGAAACAGTCAGGTAGTGTTAACAGATATTTTCTCCACAAGTCTTACAGGTAAAGAAATGTTTGTAGTAGCTGTATGAAGGGTAAACTAATACACCATGTACAACTGTTCCACTGTCCAACCCCATGCCTTAAATGACAGTAGGATAGGTACATACACCATGCACTTTTCCTGATACATGTCTCTCAAGTGTCATGCTGTCATGGCTAGTGGTCACTGCTGCCAATAACCTTGCACACAGTTAGGAATCCAGGTGAAGTATGCCAGTAGCACACTTACACAACATCAGTGCAGGGTACCCCGTCTTTGTCATATATATAACCCTGGCATGTGTGAGTCCCCTCTAGTCATGTACCCATAGTTGTCTCAGTTTGCCCCATACCATTCCAGGTTGACAGTTTACCAGGTGTGTATGTCCTACAGAAGCTATGGGCCATAGGTAGATGTAAAGTGAGGGCAGACCTATAGAGTATTGAGCAGTACTGTTGTGAAAAATAGAAGCCTATACAGTTGTTAATGGACTGTTTTCTTTTCCCCAACCCCTTATCTGCATCAATAATTAGTATTCATATACTACGGGTATGTTGTTCTCAAAACCTATTGCTGGGACATGTGTTCTATTATTGTTCATATATTTAATTGGTTGCATATGAACATACCTTGTTCAAATACTATTGTTGGTGGCCTGTTGCTTTCAATGTAACTGGCATGCTTACAATGCTTACTGTTATTCCATTTAGGCATATGTTTTGTTTGCTATGCAACTGTTTCAAAGCTATTGTTTTGAGTTAATTGGAACATTCACACATGCTGTTATAACTAATTTTGAAATGTTTTGTTCATGACTAACCAATATATTTTGGAAAACCTCAACACCATAGCACATTCAGGAAGGCAGGTCCCAGTGGATCTGCCTGTCCCACCTCATCTGGCTGTGGCACAGAACCCAAGCATATCTGGGACCCATCCTTGAAATCCTCCTCCGCTGGTCCTGCACCAAGTTCAGGTGGAACCCGCTCAAGGGATGGGGCTCACCCCCCCCCCGGGCACGGCATGGAGAGAAGCCTGTCACAAGCCACATGTTACAGGGTCTGGTGCTCAGTGCCATCCACTCAGTGTTGGATGGATGGCTGAGCTGGATCAAGGGCCGCCTGGCACACCTCGATGGGCAGCCTTCCCCTGCTGACCAGCCCCCAGCACAGCCACATTCCGGACCGTGAAGGTGAAGTGGTGACTGCATGTGGGTGGGGATCTCAGTCCTACTGTACCCATTTGGGGGGCTCATGGGCTTCTTATTTCCAACCACCCTCCCTGTTCAAGGTGTTTACTCCCCTCATGTGTTATATACCACTTCTTTCTTCTATCTTGTGTGTCTTGTCTGTGTGCAAATGCAACCTATCTTACCCAACCTACTTCCCCAAACATACCTACAGCCCTTCCCCAACATCCCATTCTCATCTTAAAAAAAGGGGGGACATCTGTCCCACAAAAAAATCATTGCCACATACATAGTTCTACATTTAGCCCCCGTGTCCAGTGAAGTAAATCAATCTACCCTCAAATTGCTTTACAAATGTATGTTGCTGACACCCCTCCCTGTGGGGTGTGAGGCTGTAAATTCCAAATTTCCCACATCTGTCACAGCTGCTGCTGCAGAATAAATGTAGAGCTATGGTCCTTTCCTACACCCATCCTGCACATCCCTAGCTGCTTTTCCTTATGTTTAACCCCCTGCTTGCTCCCATTTCACCACTTTCCTATCACCCTTTTTTTCTTTTCTTTATTTAAAATTAACATGGATTTAAGCGGGAATAAGCACCGCGAAGTGAAGCTAAGCGGACTTAAGTTTCTCTTGGCATTGCTTATCTTTGTGCAAAACTGTGCAAACCTGCTTACAACTGCTTAAAAGTGCTTTAATCACTCTGTCTCAATCAGCCCTTGTTCTGCCCAGCAATAAAATAATCAGTGCTGCTCAGTCTCAACCACAGGACTCTGTACATTACAATCACAGCAACATACCACTACACCATGTGAGCTGTAAGAATTGTCAATGCTTTTACAAACATACCATGCATTACAGTCCTTTACAATAAGGGAAAAAATACACATCCCTGGCAAGTCTTAAACCCAGGACCCTTTGCACTCCAGGCAAAGTAGCTACCACTACTCCACATGAGCTGTGAAAATTGATAATGCTTCAATAAATATGTCATGCAGGATGGTCATCCAACATTAGGGAAAAACCCGTGGAATTAGTAATGTTATGTGCGTGTGTGTGTGTGTGTGTGTGTGTGTGTGTGTGTGTGTGTGTGTGTGTATATATATATATATATATATATATATATATATATATATATATATATATATATATATATATATATATATATACATATATATACATATATATAATCAAACTTTTAGTGCAAGACATCTGCACAAAGCCTGACAAAGTGGGGGGACAAAGGCCCAAAAATTGGGACATATTTTAAATATGGATTTTATAAGCTTAGAAAGTTGCTAGAGCATCATGGTTTGTTTTAACATATATTTTCTGATAGATTTCAGGTCTGAAACTCAATTGATTGTCATTATTTAGTGACTTCAATGCTCACATCAGTCCAGTGATTTGTCAGAAATGCACAACAGTTATGGGGAACAGACCAAAAATATGAGCCACACATCTGGACAGTGTATAAAAATCTGGACGGGGAGAGGTATGAGTGCAGTCATGTAACAGAAGGGAAAAACACAGAGCTGTCAACCATTTCACTCAGCACCTTCTGAGCTACAGTCAGACCAACACAACACTACACCAAATCAGCTCTGGGGAATTACTCATGCATTTGCAAATATATCATGTACTACAGGGGTGTAACTGTAGGGAAAAACAGACATTGGTGAGAAATTGCCTACTCACAACCATTTGCACCACAGTCACAGCAACATACCAGTAAGTCAACTGACCTCTAGAGTATAATGACTGAACAAACATATCCTGATTGCCAATCACACACTACTCCTACATATACTGCTCCAAGTCACAGTGTACTTGGAATCCTGAGGTGTTACGGGACATGTCTCAGTCTGCCCCTACAAACATATACAGCTGATAGACCACCAGCAACTGCAGCAGCATGCACAGTCAGATAGAAAAGGATCTATGTCACTCACTTCTGCCCCTCTCCCTACTCAGCCCAACAAACATTTACACACTACTGTACTACACAATCTTGACAGTCTGTTAACAATGGCCAGACATACCTAACTCCCAACTGTACAGATTTCCACAGAATGTCCAGGGTGTAAGACCATATTTATGTCCACTGCCTCATAACATTTCTGGGATTCTGCTAAATCACTGGGATGACATCAGGAGTGAAGTCACTAAATAATGATATACCATACTTCTGAAACTCTTAGTGCAAGACATCTGGACAAAGCCTGACATAATTGGGGGACAGAGGGCCAAAAATAGAAACGTATCTTAATTAATCATGTTATAAACTGAAAATCATTGCTGGAGTCACAGGGTTTGTTGTAACATAAGTTTTCTGAAGGATATGAAGTCTGAAACACAAATGGATGTCAACATTCAGTGACTACAATCCTCAGATTATCCTACTGATTCACCAAAAACAAAAACTTGTCTGAGGAACAGGCCAAACATAAGAGGTAAACCTCTGGACATTCTGTGGAAATCTATGCAGTTGAGAGCTATGCCATATACATATCACTGTCAGACTTCAAATCATGCAGAAAATGCATGTCCAGACAAACCCTGTTAACTTACCAATTTCCTAATTGTATAACACCAATACTCACAATCTGTCCCTAATAATGGAACTTTCTCCCCCATTTTGCTGGGCTCTCTCCACATTTCTTATTCTAAGAGGTATTTCCACCAACCCTCCGTGATGCTGTAGCTCTCACACCTCCATAATGTCCTACTCACAGGCAAGGAAAAGGGGCAAGGCCCACATGAAGGACTTAATTATAGCAGTGTGTTGCCATGCCATTGGCTAATGGAAAGACAACACAGTGGTTCTGGATGCAATTAGCAACTGGGAAACAACAATTGGTGCACAGGCCATCACCTGCTCATGAGCATTACCTACAAAAGCCAAGGTGCTGCCTATGCAAAACAGGTCTGAACCTTTCTACGTAAAGACAGACTGCAATTACAGAACCTACACATCTGCATTACTGTGAGAAAACTCTGTACCACTATAACAGGTATGTCAAACAATTAATCATGTAATGGAATGCAGAAGGTAGGATGCAAGAATGGGAAATAGGAAGTTAAACAATAGGTCTCAACAAGACTTGCTGTCCATATATCTTGCTCTAACAGTCTCAGAGGTATGACTGAGTGTAAACACAGTGTGCCATACTGACAAATAACAGAAATGTATATCAAGTATTACCTGTGCATATGTATGTAGTAATAGTATACTAATATCCCCAAACATGCAGACATGAGTTACAAACCATCAAGTAAATATGTTGTACTTGCTTTACAAATGTGTACTCTTAGTTTCAGTGCATCAAACAGACATAAATGTCTACAGCTACAGGTTGTTGTATTGCCTTGAAACAGAAATAATTAGTAGTTTGATGATAATTACTAGGTTGAAATTGGTAAAGTGTTTAAGTATGTCATAATTTTGTGTTCAAGCCTACAACAAACATCTATATGAGCACCTACATAACTGTATGGACTCCGCAATACCTGAGTGGACAAAATCATCTCCCCCATCATAGAGTAAACCTCTGTGGTGGAAAGCAGCAATACACAAACTCCATAATAGGTGGAAATATTGCCTTTATGGTGCCAAGAAGGAGCAGGTGCCAAATTGGAAGCAATCTCATCCTTGTCTGAACAAGCAAATAAGGTCACAGGTGAATTACTGTAAGGCTAACTTTGAGTGCAAATTGGACACATCCACCAAGGCCAATCACAAGGCCTTCTTCACATATGTCTGCAATCACAGAGGCAACAGCCAAATCTGCTCTGTACTGGTGGTCAATAACACCACATACACATACGTCATAGATATAGCCAACCTGCTGTGGACAGGTTAAGTGAAAACTTCACCCACCCTGTCCTTCCATCAATAAAGGAGGACATACACAACACCTGCCCCCTTCCCTCATCATTAGGGAGCAGATCCATAATCCCCTCCCAAGGGCAACAAACTGAAGTCCCCATGAGACCTGATAACATCCCTGGCTCCATCCTACATGAACTCAGGCATGAGCTCTCAGCTCCATTACACACTGTAGCCAACCAAAGCTTGAGCACCAGTGTTATCCCATGTGCATGGAGGATGGCCACTGTCACCACTCTACAAAAAGGTGGAGCATCCACTGACCCAGCCAGTCATATGCACATCAGCCTAACTAGCCTGATCTGCAAGACCATGGAAGGCAGTATCAAGGATCTTATAAACAGGGATATCAGCAACCTCAGAATGCTTGTGCCAACAAAGTGTGGTACTGTCAAAGGGAGATGAGGCCTGTTAACCCAGTTGACTGCTTTGAAGAGGTCAACAAACACATGGGTGAGGAGAAGACGGTGCACATTGCCTACCTTCACTTACCCAAAGCCTCTGACAATAATACCCAGTCAGCCATAATACATAAGCCTACACAGCTATGCATCAACCTCAATGTTACCAGATGGGTAGCTAACTGTCTCAGTGATAGTATCCACTCAAAGTAGTGGAAGCCACCTCTAGTGGTAGACCCTTAAAGAGCAGTGTACCCCAAGGATCTGTCTGGGGGCCTCTGCTGTTTGGAATATACTTTTCTGAGGTACAAGACAAAACCAGAGGTCTGTGGCTAACCAGGTGTACAGACTGTAAGCTGCCCACTGTCTTGCATCCCCCTAGTGATGTGAGCATCCTTCAAGAGGACCGTACTCCCAATTAATGACTAGTGGCAGAAGAATTGCCTCAAACTGAATGCCAGGGAATGCATCATCATCCCTGTTGTGGTAGATGTCATCCACACCAGTTATGACAGTAATAACAATGTACGGAGAATGCATTCAGGTGTGAGGTGACTTGTGCAACAAGGTTTATAGCAACCTGACAGTTTCTCACCACATTGGCAATGTTGTGCAGAAGGCAGTCTACATGGCCCACTTCACAAATAAGGGTATATCATCCAGGAACCAGGAGGCCATAGCATCTCTGTATCCCTCGCGTATCAGATCCATTACTGAGTACAATGGCTCATTTGGCATATACCTTGCCAAACACATGCAGTGGTTTCAGAGACCACAGACGTTCCTGACCAGGAAAAGCCAGGGTCTGCAACACCTATCCTATATAAATAGGCTGGAAACACTGTCGCTCTACTCAGTGTCATACAGACTGATCATAGGTGATGTGTGTCTGGCTAACAAGGCCATTCCCAAACCAACCTTGATGGAGTTTATGCATATCCATAAGACTAACATGACTTGTGCAACCTGCACGCAAGGCCCTCACCTGGTCTGTGGCATGAATATTACTTGTTGGTGGGATAGGTTTGTGTCTCAAACAATACACTGTCTGTAAAATACAGCCCATCCCCATGTCTAGCAGAGTACCTCTCTTGCCTTCTGAAAAAAAAAGCTGTATGACTGCATGGTAAACACAAAAGACAGCCATGGGATCCCACCTGTGTCCACGCTGGAGAGGGGGAAACATGTGCTGACTTTGAAGGGACATGGGCAAACATCTGGGCTAGGCTTATGAGACATCTGGACCAATAGCCTAGTATCATCCTATGAACCTATACACCTAGTACTTTTCACATTTCCTGTATGTATTGCAGACTGTCCTGCAATGCTGTCATATATGAATCCATGTGAGTCTGAACTGTGCAGTTGCTGTATTGATAGAGTATTATCTTGTTCCTTTATTAGTTATTGTCACATATCGTTACACCTTATCATTGTTTCTGGTATGTATAGCACTAAGTCAGCTCTTAACGTACTTGCACATGCACATGGTGACACTGTATAGCTCACTTCAATAGCCTTGGCCTTGGTCATATTTACCATTTTGCTAACAGGTTCATCACACAGTAGGAGTTTTTACCCTTCCTTGAGGGCCTTACAGTAGCTGCTAGAGAAATGGATAGTGGGAGTCAGAACTACTTTAAAGTCTGGGCTGAAGGGCCAATAGGTGCCAAAGTTGTGCCAGACATTAACAGGAGTGTGCGTGTTTGTGTGTGTGTGTGTGTGATTCATAATGCAAATAGCACAGTGTGTGTGTCAGCTACTTGGCCAGGGACCCAAAATACTGGTTGGGCAGAGAGAGTGACAGATGTTTTGGATTGACCGCTTTGCGGAGATGTTAACTTCATATGTGTGCCAGTGTGGAGTGTTATTGGGGATGTGGAGAGAGAGGGAGAAATGATCACCACACTGACTGTGACCTCTGTGTGCTCTGAAGGGTAATTGTACTTTAATGGGCATGTACTTGTTATCTTGCCATTGTGTACATCCTTCACTGGTGATAGTGATGAGTATTCAGGCTCCCTGAAGATTGGTAAAGTGCAGGGGTGACACACTGACAGTATGTACTGGTGGATACAGATGGCATATCACATCATGTACCTTCATTCAGCCCCTCCCAATTTGACAATGTCATACAGGGTAATTTCACAGATAGTCCAGGTCTCCTTGACCATTCCTGACATACTCTGCTTAGGTAAGTGTGTACTCCACACCTGTATCTGATTGCCTTTCACCTATGGCTGGCATACCTGGTGACCCCTGCAGCAGGACAGCAAGTAATAGGTAGTAGTAGTAGTGGGTGGATGTTGGCACTGGGTCAGCAGCAGTGCATACATGCTGAGCATACAATGTAAGGGAATACATACAGTACCTGATACCCAGGTACCATCACTGTGTCCCCAGGGATTTGGCATGCCACAGACACATTCCCCAAACTATGTGGACAAACATCATGCATTGTTCAACTGGTGTGCGGAAATACATATTTGTTTGGCAGTGGGGTTGACATCTCTCAGGCACATGTATGCATTCCACAAACATCTGGGCACTGAAGATGTCAGACACCTACGAGGAAGTCACCCTACAAATCTCAGTTACTGTGTATCTCAGATGTTCCTCCAATGTCCACATGCACCTGTAGGAACACTCACCTACTTGTGGGACATAGGCCTGAATAGATGGTACTGTAATGCTGCCCATAGGGGACAACTAGCAGTTGATGGCACTGATGTGTGTGGATACATAACAACACAGTCTGTCACAGCAGACAGGCTACTTATGGTATTCCACGTACCATACCAGGGTACTAAGCTGTGGGCCCTGAGCAGCCATATCCCTAGTCCACATGTTAGCCCATGTGGATACAAGACAGCAGCTGATGTCCCCATCCAGCAGGGACACAGGTGGTATCCCAAGGGTGTATGTGCCATTAGCCATCCAGTGGGCCATGTTATACCTGCAAAGGTGTAGGTACCTACAATGCCTCATGTGGACAGGATGCCCAATCCCCTGCATGATGAATGTGTGTGACACACATCCAAGCTGCCAACAAGGCCAGTCCAGGTCACTTACCAGGTGGAGGGTGTGTGTGTGTGTGTGTGTGTGTGTGTGTGTGTGTGTGTGTGTGTGTGTGTGTGTGTGTGTGTGTGTGTGTGTATTAACAGAGTGGAGCATGACCTGCACTCATGCAGCAGTCCCAGCAATGTGAAGTGTGTGATTGAATGGCATGCTAGAGTGAGGTGATTCTTGAGGGGTATGTATGACACCGGGGAGAGGGTTGGCCTAATAGCCTATAGGTGTATGGGAGATATCTGATGGGCTGGTATGCCTTGGTAGGGAACTTCTGTGATGTCTCCAGCTGCTGCATATGGTGTCTGATGTGAATGATGAATGGAGGATTATGCACATTAATGGTCCTCATTGGGGGGAACATGAAACATCAGGATCATGAGTGCAATGCATGCTGTAATGCCAGTATGGTGACATTATCCACACACACACAGTGCTGATAGATGGCAGGGGTATGATGTGGGTGTTAACAGTGGATAGTGCTAGCAAGCGTGGATGTTCAGGATCTGTACATAATGGTGCTCAATGTATGAGGATCTGTGATGTGTTTTCCTGTTCATGTCTTTCAGGTGGGATGTCCTGACAGTGGCACCATCCATTCTCAGACGCCGAGACTGTGGCAATCGTAGGTGCCAAGAGACTGCATCACACAATCATGTTTGGGAGGGGGGGACAGCAGCTGCAATAGTGGATTGCCCCTGTGGTTAAACCTAGTGGCAGTGGTGAACAATCTGGGGCAGCATGGCTGAACATGTGCACAGGTCAGGCACAGGGCCACTGACCTCATCCACCATGCCCATCAAAAGGGCTGCAGCTGTGGCCAGGAACTGGACAGCCACAGTTGGGTTCCTGCTATGCAACCCCCACTTACAACAGCAGAGGAGTTCCTCACCAACCTTGGGGCAGTTACTGCACCCCAGGAACTATACAAACCTATGCTGTGAAGGTGGGTGGCACACAGTCAACAGGTGAGGAATGTTCAGGTAAGGCCCCAGTGGACATCACTTTGATACTGTTTAATTCACACTGGCATCCTTGGAGTATCTGCATGCATATGTCATGTCAAACTGCATTTGTGGGTGTGGTTTTGTAATGCACACAAGTGCACATCTATGGTGAGTGACAGCAAATTGTGTAGTATCAGAGCTTGTACTGTATATGTTCAGAAATGCATCATTTATCCTGTACCAGTGCCACATGTGAGTGTGATGACAATACCTCTCCCCCACAACTTCATAGGTCCCACTGGTCTGACTGGAGAACAGCTGCCTGAAGCCAGTGAGTATGGACATGTCTTGTTGTGGCTCAGCAATACCTAAGGCATGTTAAGGACATGCATTTTTCCATGCACACAACTGTTACTCGTAGCCATATTGCAATATGTGCATGTTCACATGTGGTGGGGTTAACTGCAGTGCATCACAGTGGTCATCATAGGAACCTATTCACAGGAGGTGTAACATATTTTGCCATATGTTTCTGTAGGTGTTGCCACTGTGGTAGATAGGGGTACAGCAATATTGTGTACACGGGTGCAGTGTGTGCTAGGTGAAGTTCAATGACATACTACCACACCTCACGTATCTCAGAGATGTATATTAGTAGCAACATTAAGTCATCACAGCTACACTGCATGTTGTTGAGTGCCTGTCCCGAGTGTGTCTGTTGTGGTCTGATTATGTGTTATGCATGTCATCATTCAGAAATTGCGTGGTCTATATAATGCCTCTGTGACACCTTACCTGTATGTGTGTGGGTGCGTGTGTGTGTGTGTGTGTGTGTGTGTGTGTGTGTGTGTGTGTGTGTGTGTGTGTGTGTGTGTGTGTGTGTATGTATGCGTGTCTTTGTATCAGCAAACATTATAGTGCATGTATTAATTTACATATGTTGTCTTCCCTGCACAGGCGAGCATGGGGATTGGGGTCACTCCCCCTCACAACCTGATTTTAGTGTCTTAGCAGACTCTGATGATGATGGTGGTGATAGTGAGGCACAGGTGGGGTTGTCAGGGGTGGAATCTGTGCCATTGGTTGGCATGCCACTTTCACCCACAATGTCCCCACACACAGTCAGTATGCCTCTACATACCCAGTCCCCGGCAGCTACAGACAATGGACAGTTGGAGGGTGGTGGCATGGAACAGGCAAGTGTAGTGACAATGTGGCAAGTGTGAGTGTAGACACTAGCCATAGCCAGGGAGCGGGTAAGGTCCCACACAGACAGATGGACAGGGGTGCTTGAAGGAGGACTGCTGCCCATCAAGCCCCTGTCACAAGTGTTACAGCAGGTGTCACTAGACACATGTTTCGGTATGTCATGGATGCAGAGATACATTCTGAATGCAACACCAGAATGATGGTCAGGGCCATGAATGCAACACTTCCTGGCATGCGTAACAACCTCCATAGCCTTGGTGATGCACACATTATTATGCTTCTGTCGTGGATAGATGGTGGGATGAGATATTGTCATTGCTTGACCATGCAATGTCTGTGCTTGAGCATGTGGTGGGAGTCAAGCATCAGTCACCTGGATGTAGGTCAGCAACAAGATCAGCTGGGAGTCCACATGGCCATGCAAATTCACACTCCTGTAGTGGCAGTACCACCAGCACTACTGAAGGGAGGGTGCTTTCCACACAACAATGGAGCAGGCCATGGGTAAGTGGTCCTGGCCGGTCCCATCAGGGACACAGATCCAGTAGATAGCAGTCACCATTGGGGAGTAGTACTGCATCTGGCCTTGGGCCTGGTGGCACCAGTCAGACTCCTTGCAGACCCAGTTCCCATGGCCAGAGATAGCAAAATGTGCATCCTGCTATGTACAGTCCACAGCTGTCCAACATACCCCTGTGTAGGGCAACCACATGGCTTGACTGTGTGCATACATACACTCACACATCTCTCTCACAGGCAGGTCACTACCAGACTCTGCACAGCCCAGTTGAATAACACCCCTCCAGACACACACACACACACACACACACACACACACACACACCCATGATGTCAACCATATGGCCCAGCCTAAGCCTCTGGCAAACCCACACCATACCCTATGCATGTGCTGATACCTGTGCCACATCCCTGTTATCCATACCATTGATGCAGGGACATGCTCATATGGGTCTGATGCACAGGGTGAATATGATACAGTGTGGTAATGTAATGCTGCGTAAAGTGCTGCCTGCTGGCAGTTGTTATGGGTATACATCAAAGTGTATGTACCTTTTATAGCCATGATGCATTATTGCTGTTAATACTGCTGACTGACTGTAGTCTCACATACTGTATTCTGTTTGTGTTCCAGGTATTTATGTGTCTGCAGGCTTTGGGCCTGCTGAAATTATCAACAATGAGTATGGCAGCGTGGAAACACAGTGACCTTTAATAGCTGAGGTACAGCTGTATATGTACATGTTTACCAGGTGTGTATGCATGCAACAGTGTGTGAGAGACACTGGAGACAGACAGTGTGACCTTGCATATATACTCCTTGACACAGCCAGATAGCCTTCATACGTGTCACCTGGGTGTTCTGTAGTACCACAGGCTCATACTTACAGAAGAGGTTACTCAAGTACTGGCACTAGGTCACACACAAACCTAGCCATTACTTCAACCCCTATCTTGTGGGCACCAGGTACTTTAGTGCCTTCACATGTCTATATATTGCACACACATCGGCAACACACAATGTGTGTGTGACATTATCAAATGTGGAGTGTGGGACACAACTTGTAGTAATGTGACAGTTGGCAGCACATAGCATGCCCATGGCAAGTGCAACACACCGGACTCCCTCTGGTTTGCTACTATGATAACTCCGAGACTGCACTACAGTGAAGTATAGGGAAATATTCCCTACAGCAATCTGACTTCAGACGTGTGGTCTTGGAGTTGGTAGATTTAAGTAGCGGGGGGTGTGATGGGTGCAGGGAGGCTTTCCCCCCTGCTTACAACATTCAGATAAATTTCTTTTCTTTTTTTTTATATGTTCAAAGTTTTAAAACTTTGGTCATATCAGTTCAATTATATGATGTTTGAAGTTTTGAAACTTCAAACATATAATATAGAACCTTTATTTATGGCTTTGGAAACATTTTATGCTTTAAGAGCTTGGGAGGTATGGGTACAGATGGTGGCCATACCTCAGATCTCTGCATATGTCTGCAAGTTGTCCTGATTCCTGACACATAATTTCTTTCCATCTGTCATAAACCTGTGGTTTTCTGGCCAACATTTTGGAAAACCATGACAAACTGACATTGCAGATTAATGACAGATATTGTAATGTAACATCACACACCCTCTGCAAGGTGCAATCACATGCATGACCTAATCTGCTATCTATTTCCCATGTGTGACACAGCAATATGTGAAGGGTGTGCTCAGTGTTTGCTGTTTGCCCCAGCTTCCCATATGGCTTTAACCAGATGTCTTTCTGTGAGTGGTTGAGAGGTATGCTGGTACATACATACATACATACATACATACATACAGGCGCACGCACACACACACACACACACACACACACACACACACACACACACACACACACACACACACACACACACACACACACACACACACACACACACACACACATACACACACACACATGCGTGCGTGCAGCCATGCACACACAAGCACACACACACACGCACACATTCATGACCTGCCCCTGCTGATAGCTGAACCTCTACTGGCCCAGTTTTACAAACAATACTGCTAGAGAAATAACAGAAACACCACAGAGGTAATGTATTGTTGCAGTGTCTGACAGTACTATTCAAGTGGGTGACAATTGCAGGGGCTGTTAGGATTACCAATGGTGGGTTCAGAGGCCCTTAACATGGTAGAGCCACCTGAAGTACACACACACACACACACACACACACACACACACACACACACACACACACACACACAGATGCATGCATGCAGCCATGCACACACACACACACACACACACACACACACACACACACACACACACACACACACACACACACACCCACACACACACACCCCCACACACACACACACACACACACACACACACACACACATACTGCTGCATGGGGACATGCATTGAAACACACATGCACACAGAGTTGATACCTCTCATATTAGACAACCCACCTATCTATTTATGTACAATACACAGTGATATGATTACTGCATGCGCCACAGTGCCTTTGTGTTAGAAACTGTGTAACTGTGCTTGTAAGGTGGATGACATCTGTAGGGGCTGCAACTAGGTTGGCAATGGGGGAGTTAACAGGGTGGAAGAGGCACACAAAATGGTATAACCATCACATACACACAGTACAGACAGCCACAGCATATATGCATACAGAAACACATACACAGTTGCCAATAGATTAGTAACCCTACATATCCACTTGTACTATAGTGCTCTGTAGACATTACATGCACCACTGAGATTATTTGTTGGGAGCATTACTTACTACCTATTACAACAAGTAATCTTGGGAATGCCATCATGGATGGTGGGATACAACACCTAAAATAGCAACTGGTCTCATACACTGCTCTTATGTACCTGGACAAGTGATAGACTAACAGACTTTGTATCAGCATGTTTCAGACAAGTACGAAGTCTGATGCTGACATGTCTATCACTATGGTAACTGGGACATATTTGGCAACAATTACTCATAAATGCCCACTGTTAGAGGGCACAGGCCACATACAGGTTGCAAACATCTGGATATTCCATATACATCTGTACAGATGATTGGCATGGCCTGTATAGTTTAACATGGTGCATGTAAGACAGATGCCATTAACTGACTTTGGAAAGTAATGCCACTGGGAGGGAGTCAATAGGCCTTAAAATGGTATAAACAACACATACAACAGCCACAGGGGATATGCTTCACACAATATTATAGTTGCCAGTATTGAGATTAGAACCCCTACCTATTGAATCATTTCTACTACAGCATTACACAGTTATTGCACATGACACAGAGCTTATAGTGCTGAGAAGTGTATATAGGTACTTTTAAGGTGAATGGCATCAGCAGGCCTTGTAAAGGAGGGCAATGTGAAGTGTACTGGGTGGAACACACCTTAAAATGGTATAACCCACCCCCCAGAAGATATGGTTCACACACACATACACACACACACATACACACACACACACACACACACACACACACACACACACACACACACACACACACGCAGTATCACTGTTTACAGTATTGAGTTTAGAACCCCTACCAATCTAGATATTTGTACTATAGTGTTACAAAGTTATTGCATGTGCCACAGAGCCTATAGGGCTGAAGGTTTTACTTCTAAGGTGAATTACATCAGCAGCCCTTGTAAAGCAGGGTAATGGGAAATGTACTGGTGGGAAAGGACTCAAAATACTTTAATCTATGCACAAAACAGATAGTGGTTAGCAAAACGAGATCCTTAGACAAAAATATATGAACACAGTTCCCACAAAAACATCCACAGGATCACTCAATGGCTAAAAAAGTAGCACTCAATAGCTAAAAAGTGAAAACTGGAACAAATGTATTGGTAAGCGCTTTCATTATGTAGATACATCACTTCATCAGACCTATAACTGACACAATAAGACTGTGCTTATATTACTAAGTTGATTTAAAAACAACCAATCATAGTAAACATCAACAATTTTACTCTCATTTCTTAAAGGGTACACTTAACAAACAAAAACATCTTCTTGATACTAAAGTAAATGTTTAAGAACATAAGGATCAAACCTTGTAGAAATTCTTACAATTTTTACATTTTCAGATATTGAAGCTAACAATATAAAAATATTCTTGCAAGGTATGTAAAAAACATATATATGAAAAACATATATATAAAAAACATATATATAAGAACATCCTTTAAGTACATTGGGCATTTTAAACATATCACTTCCTAACTAAAGGTCTTGATTTTAATAATGGCTTAAGGGGTACTCTATCATTCAGAACCCTTCCTTTGTCTGCCCTTAACCTTACTATCCATCTATATATTGTTAGCTTCAATATCTGAAAATGTAAAAGTTGTAAGAATTTCTACAAGGTTTGATCCTTATGTTCTTATACATCCACTTTAGTATCAAGATGTTTTAGTTTGTTAAGTGTACCCTTTAAGAAATGAGAGCGAAATCATTGATGTTTACTATGATTGGTTGTTTTTAAATCAACTTAGTAATATAAGCACAGTCTCATTTTGTCAGTTATAGGTCTGATGAAGTGATGTATCTACATCACAAAGGCTCTTACCAATAAATTTGTTCCAGTTTTTACTTTTTTAGCTATTGAGTGCTACTTTTTTAGCCATTGAGTGATCGTGTGGATGTTTGTGTGGGAACTGTGTTCATATACTTTAATCTACAAGCATACACAAACACATAACAGCCAGCACTGAGATAAACACCCCTGCCTATCTAATTATTTGTACTACAGTGTTATGCAGTTATTGCACGTACCACAGAGCATATAGGGCTGAGGGTTGTCCAAAGGTACTTCTAAGGTGAATGACATCAGCAGTCTTTGTAAAGTAGGGCAATGGGCAGCGTACTAGGTGGGAATGGCCTAAAAAATTTTAATCTACAAACACACACACACACACACACACACACATTTGCCTGGACTTAGATTAATACCCCTACCTATCTAGTAATTTGTACTATTGTGCTACACAGTTACCACATGAGCCACAGAGTGTATAGGGCTGACAAGTGTCCAAAGGTACTTCTAAGGTGAATGACATCAGCAGATCTTGTACAGTAGGGCCTTTGGATGTGTATTGAGGGGGAAAGGCCTCATAATACTTTAACCTACAAACACACATGCACACAAATGCGGGTGATGTAATATTACAACCCCCCTACTAAGTACTATTACAAAATGTGGCTCACCTTCATGCTGGCACATATGACTGGTTACAACTGGTATGCAACTGCCTGCAGCAGGACATCACTCTATGCCTTTCAGGGTATCCCTGTCAGGTCTATATTACGTGATCAAATGATCACAATAGGGAACGCTTTAAAGAGCAAAAATGCAGCACACCAAAGTGCTTTTTATTGGATCGCAGTACAGTGAAGAACGGAATATTTGCCCTTTCCTCACTGTAGTGTGATCTCGGAGTTGATCTATATATTTAGCAGTTGGTGTGGGGGGTGCAGCCCCCTCCCCCCACAATAATGGTTTCAATAGTCCAGGGAGGTATATCTGACGTTGTTCTCACTGCCATGGACTAGGCCAGAGTGATAACAGTACCTGTTGTAGTGTGACCTGAGTGCATGTGTGATATGGCAGATTCTGGTACCTGACAGACAAGTAAGCATGACTTTTTTCTTATCCAGCCTGGTGAGAGGCACATTTGTGTGGGTCACCATGGAGTCTCCTATGGGTAATATGTTGGGTTTATGGTAAAGCCTTAGTGGTTGCGAGACACTGGTGTGTGGACTATGTATATTCTGTGGTGTGTAGGTTTGTGGAGTTCCCATGTGTTTTTGCCTCTCAGTTGTCCTTTGTTTGCATTTTTGTTTTGTTGATGAACTCCACTTATGTGGGTGTATGTTGTGTAGTTGTGGGTGAGGTTTACTGACTCCATACCCTGCAGGGTACCTATGTTACCGGATGACTTGTTCTGGTGTGCACATTTTCCATTTGTCTGGCCAGTGTTTCCCCTTCCCCTTATGTGTGTCTCTTTGTCCTTTTATAGTCCAGTTCTCCGGCTTTGGCCACAGTGGCTATGTATTTGTATTTGTGATGTGAGCAGGGTAGATGCTGTAACATCACACACAAGGTTATGGGCTTCACACCTCTGAGTGTACCTATTTAGCAGGTTGTCTATCATTGCACCACTACATCTGCTGTGGTCCCCAGACAGTTTGTGTTGCTATGTTATTATGAGGCTACATGTTGGACCTAGCTGTCAACTTGTCACAGACTGACATCTGGACAGGCCCATATATGACAGTCAGACACAGGCCCACACATGGGTACAGGGTGTTAATAATGCTCTGCCAAACATATACAGTTGGGAGACCAGTTTGGTATTTGCTTGCTTTTTCTTATGGGCATGATGTCTGCTTCTCCGCTGTCTGCCATTGATGTTTTGACATGAATCTTTATTGTTTTACAAATAGTTTGGCAGGCAAATGCAATGTTAGGACAAGCAGAACAGATATTCATGGCATACCTGTGATCCTTCTGTGACAACCTGTCATTCCGGGGGTATGGATGGTGGCCAGTGACTTGTTGTCAGTGCTGACACAGTAAGGTGGCAGTCATTTATATCCTGACAGTACAGTTACTTTCAGGTACCTGCTGTCCTACTAGGCACTGTACATCTCAACATGTTAGAGCCAGAAATCTAAGGAAAGCCATAAATAATTGGGTGACAAAGGGCCAAACATAGGGACAGGTGTTAAATATTGCCCTTACAAATATAGATAGCTGCTGCAATGACAGCTTTTGCATTAGCATGCATTTTTCTAAAGAGTATGAAGTCTGAAACTAATATCTGTTCATTATTTTCTGACTTTAGTTTTTCATGATTTGCAAATGATTTGCTAGACAATCACAATTTCATGACAAACAGCAAACTTATGATGCAAAACTCTGGACATTCTGCAAAATTCTGTACAGGTATG
This sequence comes from Protopterus annectens, assembly GCF_019279795.1. Classification (NCBI taxonomy): domain Eukaryota; kingdom Metazoa; phylum Chordata; order Ceratodontiformes; family Protopteridae; genus Protopterus; species Protopterus annectens. The sequence continues at coordinate 391,955,167 of NC_056728.1, forward strand.
CTAGGCACTGTGTAGGTTACTCTGAGCTGTGCACTATCCATATCATTGGCTCCCTCTCTCTGACTTGTCCATCTTTCCTGCACTAATGGATATTGACTTCTGGACAGTGTGTAGAAGTCCTACTGTAGCTGTAGCTGACATGCAAAATAGTCGGCACAGAAAGTCTTGGAACACTGAGCCTGTCAACCACAGTACTGTACCTAGCAAAAGTCTGTGTATAACTGAAACACACCACCACAGCCTACAATAATTATGCTCTTCAGGATAAAGTAAAATAAAAACTTTAATTACTGATACTTAAAATAAGCCGTAAAAAGATAAAACAAAGCTTTTGTTGCTTTGTATATGATAAGCTAAAAGCACTTTTATTTTATTCTGAAGAGCATAATTTTTTGTAGCCTGTGGTGGTGTGTTTCAGCTTTTGCACAGACTTTTGCTTTGTTTTTGAAACCACCTTTGGCAGTCACAGGAGAGTTTCTTTTCCTTGCTTCTACAGTACTGTACCTTGGCCACTAAGCAACTACAGCCAAATGTAAGTGCTGCCCACTTCCTGACAGTATTAACCACACATATACATAGCTGATCGACCCCTGCATATTGTGGATGTGCAACAAGTTATCAAGTTGATTGGGGCAGCCCTGGGAATGTGTGCACTGCTGCTATTACCCTACAAACATACATGTTACTGCATTTCTATGGGGACACGGGTATGTTGGGGGGGCATACTTGTAAACTGTACAGATATGCACAGACTGTGCAGATGTTGGCTTAACTTTTTGACTCCATTTAGCATAGTGTTGTGCCTGTCATGGAGAATACTGGCATATCACTAAAGATCAAAGGTTCGAATCTAATGTCAGACATTTAGGTTTCAGACTTCCTACCCTATAGAGATTTCATGCAACTGCAAGACCTGCTGTGATATCACTGTGTAAGTCTGTCAGAGGACTAGTTCAAAATGATGTGCAACAAAAATACTATCTAGTTATACAATAATATTTTTGTAGATAGTTTTTAAGGTTCTTGTACACAGACCTGAAGAAGTCTAGAAGGACGAACGTGATCTGTGTTAACAATAGGTTATGGAAATAGAATATGATTTGCACAATGGATTTTTTTGCATGCAAAATGTATATGTATATACTTATATATATTTTTAGATTGCCAAATGGTCTAAGGTTCATATATTTCCAGCCATGTAGTATATTGTCTTGGATAAAATCACAGACTTAATATTCTGGTTACATAAGAGGTACCACATCATTATTAATTTTATTTAAAGTAAATAAGGGTTATATTATTATGACAGGTACTAAGTAGGGTAGGATCAGCTCGAATGTCACACTGATGGGGGATGTGAATTTAACATGTATACCAACACACCATATTTTACAGCACAGTAAACCACTCCCTTGCCTGATAAAAAGTATACATATATAATTAGAAAGCTTCTGAGAAAACTATTATTTAGTTATTTTTGTTTTACTTGGATTGCTTGTCTATGTGCTTAATAAAGGATTTTCAACTGCAAACAGACTGTCTACCCTGCTTGGATTTCTTTAGAATACTTAGTAATTCTTTATAATATTTCAAATTATATATTTATTTACTTTTGACTTAGGATAAGTTTAGGTTCGCTACTTCTACAGCTATTATCTGATCTGATTAATATACAGGGATTAGTTAGATATATATGGATTGAAAATCTTCTACAGAAAGAAGTTTCTTACACTGTTTTTTTATTCATTATAAAACAAAACTGCCTGTTTACACATTCCTGAGGTTTCTGAGATTTGTTAGGGTTTCTTTTTCTTTTGCTATATCTGTATTATACAAAATATTTATCACAAACTGACCATTGCAGAAATATTATGTTTGCCAGCAAAAATGTATAAGAAGGCAAGGAGAAGACCAGAAAATGACTAAACGAAGAAGGTGACTGTAATATTTGTATTACTATATTGGTGGGTTTCAATAAGGGCCTGACTGCAATATAAAGAAAGCATGCACTTGAAATGCATGGATAAAAGGACATGCCTTCGTTGAAGGTTGGACATCGAGCTGGCACCTCGGCGTTCATGAAAATCTACTGCCAATCATTAGCGGACCGGAGTTCCGCTGTGGCGACCCCTAACCGGGAAAAGCCAAAAGACAACAACAACAACAACACTTGAAATGCTCATTTAATTTATTAGAGAGATTTAAAGATACATTACTTACCTACAGACATTGGATCCTACCCAATTCGGCTTTGTCAAGGGCAGATCATGCCTCTTGAACTTGGTCGACTTTTTTGAAACAGTCACCAAGGCCATTGATGAGGGTAAGGCAGTTCACACAGCCTACCTTGACCTTGCAAAAGCTTTTGACACAATACCCCACTCGGGTATCATAGAAAAGCTCACCAGCTTAAATGTAAACCCATATGTCACAAGATGGGTTGCAAACTGGCTCAAGGACAGAACCCACAGGGTTAGAGTTGCTGGTGCCATGTCAGACTCAAGCGGTCTGGCGGTGTCCCACAGGGCTCAGTCCTGGGCCCCTCTTGTTCGGCATCTACTTTTCAGAAGTGCAGGCAAACATAGGAGGATTGTGGCTGACAAAGTTTGCAGATGACTGCAAACTGGGCGCCATAGTTGAAAATCCATCAGACACAGATATCCTTCAGAGAGGTCTCATAGAAATGGATAACTGGTGCCAGAGCCATGGCCTTAAGCTAAACGCCAAAAAATGTATAGTCATACCCTTTGGTAAAAACAAGATAACCCCAAGTTACCACATAGGTGGCAATCCATTAAGCACAGAAGAGGTTATCAGGGACCTGGGGACCCAAGTTGACAGTAACCTTTCTTTTGACACTCACATTGCCAAAGTGGTTAGGAGGACCTTCTACATTGCCCACCTGATTATGAAGGAATTCACATCCAGATCAAGGGAGGTCATTGTTCCCCTGTACTCTTCACTTATCAGACCAATGATTGAGTACAATGCCCCATTCGGAATGTATCTTACCCGACACCTGCAGCAATTGGAAAGTCCCCAAAAGTTCCTCACCAAAAGGATAAAGGGGCTCAAAAATATGCCATATGCTGCCCGACTGAAGAAACTCCAGCTCTATTCAGTTGCATACCATCTGCTCAGAGGTGACCTGTGCCTGACATACAAGGCCATGTCCAACCCAGAATTAATGGACATGCTCCACCTCAAAAAATCCAAATCCACCAGAGCCACAAGAGCAAGAGACTTAAACCTCAACACGGATATAAATAGGACGTGCTGGAGGGACAGATTCATCACCCAGAGACTCCCTATGCTGTGGAACAGAATCCCAGTCCATGTGAGACAGAGCACCTCGCTGGCTCTGTTCAAGAGGAATCTTGACCAGTGGATGGGAGATCGTAGGTTTACCCCGGGGATCATCTCTGTATCACTGCTAGACAGAGGCACGGCAAACTAATGGGTATAGTATTCTTCAACCTAAGGGGTGGTGAAAGCCACACAACTCTGGCTAGGCTTATAAATGCCCTAGGGCAGATAGCCTAGTATGAACCTATGAACCTATGAACCTACAGTGCACTTTTCTGTTTGATGGAATAAATCTACAGTTAACACTTACTAAGCAAGCAAATGGTTATGTTACCTTATATATGAGTAGGCAGAAAGTGAATAAAGATGGTACTAAGAATGAAAACCACTAACACCTCAGTTTAATGTTAAGCTTAACACAAGTTTCATAGCAGTAAAGCATGTACTATTCAATTTACAGATACATCATAACTTCCTGGACTGCATTCCTGAGGTGGGTGTAGGGGAATAAATGATAAACAGTAGATTGGTAAGACAGCCAAAGGAGAAAAATACTCTGAATGGCGCAGCAGTCATAATACCAACAATATTAAGTATTGTCACATTTGTTTAAATCAGAAGAGAACAGTTTCACTGTAAAATCTATGTATTTCTCCAGAAAATATGCAAAATCTAATTTTGTAGTCATTACCTACTTTTAGAACCCCCAAAAGCTTACAGAGATGTTCAAGGTAAAATGATTAGCTCAGATATCATGATATAGCCAGGCACTATCCAGCCTCTACCATTATTTCATGTAACTACATTTCTGTTCTTTTGCCTTCTTTATTTATTCTTAATGATGTCAAGGTCTCATTGAGATTATTGATAAACTTTATCTAATTTTCAAAGTCCTTCTCTCTTTTGATTTGTTTTGTTCTGTTTCTCATCTTCTCCTTAACATTTCACAGCTGCATACATTACTACTAATAAATTTTGTTTGGCATAATTTTCAGAATTTATTTAACATTTGTTGACCGGGAATGTCCGACTAGGTTCCACAAAGCCTGTTTTCAGCAGAGGCCCAGGGAGAAACGCTACAGATGCATGTCTTTGGAATGTGGGAGGAAACCGGAGTACCCAGAGGAAACCCACACGAACACAGGGAGAACATGCAAACTCCACACAGAAGGCACCCCAGCCGAGAATTGAACCGGAGAACCTCTTGCTGTGAGATGACAACGTTAACTGCTGCACCACTGTGCCGCCCAAGAATCAGTTTATTTTTGTTCATACATAAGATGTCGTGTTAAAAGTTGTAAATATCAAAGTAATATTACTTCTCTCACACATTTCCCCCAAAGATGTGCAGTGATGATACCTGCATCTGTTTGCTCAGTTTTGTAATTCTGTAATGGAAGAAAAACTAATCTCACACAGACAGCAAAAAATAATAAAACAGAATTTGCATGCTGTAATATTATTACTTTATTTTATTTTTATTTTAAATTTGTTTACCGAGATGGTGCACTGATCACAACTGACCATTTGCTTGTACTACTCAGATAACTATCAGAATAAACCTGACCCAGCAAACCAAGAAAGCCTCATCCATTTATTACCACTACATTTGATTATGCAATATGGATGAGCTTCAGAGGCCAGAATCACAATCCTTACACACACTGCCCTGCAATTATAAACAGTAACTCAGATTGTAATTTAGAGAAGTCTATAATGCAAGCAAATGCAGGTAGTATAGCCCTGTGTAACACAGACCATATCATGTATGCAGATGAACCAGAGGTGTATGTATGAGCTTAAATGTGACTGCATTTCAAAGACACATGACTTTGCCTGGAAAAACATGGTAAACACTAGGAATCATCATAATCATCATTATCAGCCTCCTTTTTCCCATTTTTTTTCTACATGGGGTTGGGATATCGTGTTAACTCTCGCCAACTCTCACAATTCAGTGCCACACTGCTGCCTTCATCAACACTTATGCCTGACTGTCGCAGATCTTCTTTCACACAAGCCATCCACCTCTTTGCTGGACATCCTCACTTCCTCTTGCCTTCTTCCTGTCTGTCTCAAATCTTCCTCACCAGATTGTCTTCTGCTTTTCTGCACATGTCCAAACCACTGTAATCTGTTCTCATTCATCTTTTCTGCAATCGGAGCTACTTTGGCTTTTGCTCTTATGTACTCATTTCTTCATCTGTCCCACAGTGTGCATCCTACCACCCTTCTCAAGCACTTCATTTCCATCACCTCTTGCTTCTTCAATTCTGCCTTTACTGCCCGAGTTCCTGTACCATACAGTAGTACTGGTCACACCACTGTCTTATACACCTTACTTTTCAGCTTCTTTGGAATTCTTCTGTCATAGACTACACCTGATACTCTATGCCAGTTGGCAGCAACCCCTCTGATTCTAGCTTTGACCTCTTCATTCAGACTTCCCTTCTCCTCAACCATCCTTCCCAAATACTTGAAGCTGTTCCACTATCTTCCCTTCCATCACTATTCTCAGCTTCTTCTGATTTCCCCAGTTTGCTGCCATTACCATCATCTTATCTGTGCTTAATTTCATCCCACATGCCTTCAGTTTTGCATTCCATTCTCCCATCCTTTGCTGAAGTTCTAGCTCAGAGTCTGTCTGTAGTGCCACATTGTCTGCATACAGCAACTTTGTTGATCTCTCCCCTCTGACCTGATTGTAATGTAGTCCATCACCAGTATGAACAGCAGTGGGCCCAGAGCGGAACTCTGGTGTACACCCACTCCCACTGGGAACCCCTCTGTGAGGCCAAACACTGTTTGTACTTGAGTCACTGGGTCCTTGCACATAGCCTGCACTAATTCTACCAATGTTTCTGGAACTTCAAACCACTGCAGTACTGCCCAGATCAGCTTTCTTGAGAACTTGTCATATGCTTTCCCCAAGTCTAGGAATACCCAGTTGGAGTCTCTCCTCATCTCTAGTTTCTTCTCAAGTATCTGTCTCACTGCAAACAAAAATAAATCATGGGTACTATATACAAATATTTTTACAGGTGTGTTACTCACTGTGATGCTCGTGCACTGGCCAAGTAATCAAGGATCCTCAATCCTCACCACTAACACCAGTGAGTGACATGCACATTGGGAAGGATAACAAGTACACACACAGTAAAGTACAATTTCCCTTAAGAGCACACAGAGATCACAGTCAGTCTGGGGCTGGTTTCTCCTTTCTCTCCAGATCCCCAATAAGACTCCCCACTGGCACAGCTATAGAGTGGAGTCCTTAGCCAGGGTTCCAAGTCAAGTCCTCCCAGCACTCCCTCTGTCCAACCAGTGCTTTGTGTCCCTGTCCAAGTAGCTGACACACTTTGAGATATGATTTATATACAAATGCACATACACTCCTGGGGAAGGCTGGCACAGGTTTTCTAGGTATGTCCCTTCTGCCCAGGCTATAAGGTAGTAATGCACTGTCACCAGGACCCCTACTTATCAGCTACTATAAGGCCCTTCCCAAAGGGTGACCAATTTCACTGAGCAATACTACTGTCATCCAATTAATAAGTATGACCAGAACTTTTAAGGCTATTGCAGTGGCATGGACAGTATCACTAAATACATGCAAGTCCTCTGGAGCTTAAATTATCTCTACACAATCAGCAACAGTTGAAAGGTTTAAAAATATTTAATAATAAATAATAAAAACAAGAGACAAATCTCCTCAATTCAACACAGGGATAGTCAAGAGTTCAGACACAGGAACTTTAAACCAATACTGTAGAACAATCTGACATAAATATAGAAAAGAGCTAGTCTAATGTTACTATTTTCTATCTATTTCTAAGAGAAATACTAAAGTCTAAGATCCTACATACATACAGCGCAAGCAAGTGCTGATGATGTCAGTTCTGAAGATCAATGCAGAATGCTATCTCCTCTCTGAGATCTCTTAAATTGATAATAAATCACTGCTGACTCATTTTAGATTACATCATTCTTGACACTTCACTGGTTCCCAGGCTACCAGAAACTCTAAATTTACATTTCTTAGTAAGCTTGCACCTGGCCAGGAAGCCACAGCAATAAAAACATTATACATGCAAAACATTTACTCTGGTCTCAAAACAATAGAATAAATTCCTTCATTCAGACATCCTGTCTTCGAGCTTTGAGATCAAACAGTCATAAAATGCTTTACTTTATCAGCTTTCTTCCAGCAGGGTGTGCTGTGGTTACATTTTTGAAGTTCAGAACATATAACACAGTTTTTCTTACATTTAGTTTTCTTACATTTGTAAAGCAGCCTGTGGATTATATTAATATTTACAATTACATAGAATTATATACAAAATTCTATCTAGCTGGGCTGGCAGCCTTTTAGTTTTTCACACTCACGTAAAGCTTATGACAGTATATATGCACATGGATAACAACCCAGTAATATTAAGGGCAATGTTGTGGTCTGCATATACAGACAATGCAATGACAGAATTAATAGTAGATACAACTTTTATAATGAAGACTTACCAACAAAATGCATGATAGGTACAGGGTGGACAAAGGCATACAGGCAAATATCAAAGAATTTTCCTATGCCATGATGGATGCACTTGGAATATGCGAAAGACCAGTCCTTCCCTGGAGACAAAGCTATTCAAAGCATTATGCCTACAATCCAAATGGATATACCATTGACATGCACAGATCTCTATTTGGACATTGCAGTTCTCTGCCTACCACATACTTGCTCAGTTACTGGATACAATGACACTAGACTTTATACATCTCAAATCCATTCCCCCACAACTGCTAAGGATGCCCAGGTCAAGCAGGTATTCAATACACAGCAGTTCTCCCAGGTATAATCTTGTTCCACAGGTTGTATATGCACATAGCTAATTATGCACAGGTCAAACACGAGACAGTAACATTTTTAAATCAGACATTATAGCATTCAATGAATTATCAATTGATGTATAGCAAATATAACTAATTCATGAGTTTTGATATAAGACATTCTGAAAGTAGACAGAATTTCCTGGATGTATACTTATGGACTGCATGCCTACCACAGGATTTAACATGTCTAATTCACGCATTTCTCATGATGTTGATGCACGGTCCATAAACTGTGAATGAAAACCAGTAGAGCCTAGCACTGAATAGAACTATGACCATAAGAAAGACAGAGTTTGTAGCCCTGAAAATGACAGAGATACATGTTGTCCAGTCCTTCAAAGATATGTGATGTTTGTCATATGCTGTATGCTACGTGATAAAGTACTGCTCAGACTACAGCATTGTGATGTCTGAGAAATGGGTGTATCACAGTGCATGGAATGTTGCAGTCTTCTAGTCATAATTAGTATAACCAGAGATAAACTTGTGTAACATTAAACAAAGTAGACCATAACAAAGTGGTTGTCCTAAAGTATAATGAGTCCTTTCCTTGAGTGACTGCAGGACAGCATAGGAATTTTGGAGGCTGATGTCTGCATGCACAACAATATAAGCACATACAGCAAAACATATTTAGCAGGCATGTTAAGCGACACCTGCTGCACTCTGTGGTGCATGTTATCCTTGACTGGTCAGTCATAGCAAACCACTGAGCAATAGCTCATCGAGCACATATATTGCTATGTAGATGGCAGTGAGGGGGCAGGAATATTACAAACAGTTTTGTCAGCTTCACTTGTCACTGTGTATGATACTGTGCAAGTGAATCCTGTAGCAAACCTTAAGGCCAACAAGATAGAATGAAATTCAGGCCTTCTGTATATAGGTTCATAGGTTAGTACTAGGCTAACTACCCTTGTGGGCCATTTCAAGCTTAGCCAATTACCCTATGTGAGAATCAAACCCTGCACCTTGTGTCTGTTATGTAAACATCTTAACCATTATGCCATCCTCCCACCCTATGAAACCAAAGTTGATCCATTATGGGGTTCTTAGATGTCCTTCTATTCATATGTTGCAGTATTCATAACGTGGGAGTTTGCCGCCAGCTAACTGAAATGTCCGGCCAGTATACAAAAGCCTAAAGCTCCTATGATGTACGTGCAATGTTGCACTTAGTACTAATCCAGCATCAATCATAAAGTGACAATGGGTATAAAGTGGATGTCAGCATGTACCAGGCCTCAGAACATTTCTGCCACTAATCAGAACGTCTTGTCCAGTCATTTGCTCATCAGCGAAGTTGTGGATTAAGATCCAGATAAGTGCCTCATTGGGGTTTCTCATTTTTTTTTTCTTATTGCTTTCTGTGCTACTGTTGTGGTTAAGGTTACATGTCAGCTAGGAAGGGCAAGTGTCAGTGTGGAAGGCAAATTCCACATAAAGATTCACATGATCTGTGTCTTTTTTTGCCTAGGCCCTAACCACAACCATACCTCCTGTTCGATTTGCAAGGCCTTTGTCCCCAAGACCGTGAGCAGTTGTCTAGCTTCCCTCAGTCTGTATTTAGAGAACCAGTGCCTTAAGCACTTAGCACACAGTGCCATGGAAAGTACGTCAGGCCCTTCAGGTGAGCTAGTTGTTAAGAAGGCCAAGAAATCTAGACCTGACTTCCCAAGGCCAGTGTTGAACCAGAGACCATTTCGGAGTCAGTAGGTGATTCTTTGATGGGTACCAGTGTGGAAGTTGTGAAGGATCCTACTAGCATGTCCTGAGGGGATAGGCAGATGTCTGCTATGGACACGGGGGGTGTGAGGCTCATTGTTACTGAAGGCCCATGTGGCATTCCTCAAATCATTGTTTGTGAAGATGTCCTTAGCAATATTATAGAGTGCAGGCTGATGTCAGGTCCCTCGTCTTTCCACTGCATGGATGTCCCACACAAGAAGAAGCAGAAAACTAAGCATTTTCCCCTGTTTCCCCAAGAACAGCCTGTAGATTGGCAAGTCTTCTCACAAAGCCTCTTCAATGCCTTTATGGCCTTGGGACAATCTATTGGGGTCTCTCTCTCTCTCTCTCTTTCTCTCTCTTCTCCCTCCTTTTCTTCAGTTTCTCCTCAAAAGGGGATTAGAGTTGAGGATTCATCTGATGAAGATGACTCATCTGGGGATGAATCATTGGCATACACTGCAAAGACTTCATCTCTCTTAGGATATGCTTCCTCTGAAGAAGAATCCAATGGCACATATTCTCCAGTTGTGGATATTACCTTTGGGGAAACCATTATTAAAATGAGGGGATTCCTCAAATCATTGTTTGTGAAGATGTCCCTAGCAATATTATAGAATACAGGCTGATGTCAGGTCCCTCATCCTTCCATTGCATGGATGTCCCACACAAGAAGAAGCAGAAAACTAAGCATTTTTCCCGTTTCCCAAGATCAGCCTGTAGATTGGCAAGTCTTCTCACAAGGCCTCTTCAATGCCTTTATGGCCTTGGAACAATCTATTGGAGTCTCTCTCTCTCTCTCTTTCTCTCTCTTCTCCCTCCTTTTCTTCAGTTTCTCCTCAAAAGGGGATTAGAGTTGAAGATTCATCTGATGAAGATGACTCGTCTGGGGATGAATCGTTGGCATACACTGCAAAGATTTCATCTCTCTTAGGATATGCTTCCCCTGAAGAAGAATCAAATGGCACAGATTCTCCAGTGGTGGATATTACCTTTGGGGAAACCATTGTTAAAATGAGGGAATTCTTTACATGGGATTGCTCTCAGGTGTCAGATATTAAAAAAAAATATTATGACCTTTTACAGATGGACTTTCCATCTCCATTTTCCTTTCTGCTGCCAGCCTTTTTAGATGCATTTTCAGAAGCCTCTGAGTGCCCTGACTCCTAACCTCCTGCCCTTAAATGGCCAGACAGGTTTTATAGGTTCATAGGTTAGTACTAGGCTAACTGCCATTTGAAGCCTAGCCAGTTACCCCATGTGAGAATTAAACCCTGCACCTTGTGTCTTTAAGATAAACATCTTAACCGTTATGTCATCCTCCCACTGGTAATAAGGGGGAATTAGAGTGCTTAACCGTTATGTCATCCTCCCACTGGTAATAAGGGGGAAGTAGAGTGCTTAAGGACACCCAATAAGGTTCCAGAGGATTCCAAATTCATGTTTAAATGCCCCTCTGCAGACCCAGTAACAATGTATGTGTCTGCTGATAAGGCCTTTAAGATGTTGCCTTCCACTTTCTTTTCCCCTCAGACAAGGAGAACAAAGTTACAGAGAGGTTGGGGAAGAAATTCTATACATAAGCAATCTTGGTATTTAGAGCCATAAATTACCAGACCCATATGGCTAAATATTCTTTAGCCCTTCTCTCTGACACCAGTAATCTAATTTCAGAGCTTCAATACTCGCCTACAGTGATTTAGTTATCCTCCATTCTGAGATTTTCTGCTCAAGTTACACGTCATTCAATTAAGTTTTGTTATGATGCAGTGTAGGCGTCAGCCAGAGCTGTTGCTTTAAGGTCTGTCCCCAGGAGGTACTCCTGTCTCGGGCCTTTACCAGGTGACATAAAGGTTAAAATTATGAAAGCACCCCTTGACAGCAAGGCCTTATTTGGTGCTTCTACTGCAGAATTTTTTTAAGTCTTTACAAGAAAAGGGCAAAGAGCTACAAGATCTAAAATTGTGTGTCTCCAGTTCCCCTGATTTCAGAGGAACTATCTCTTTAAAACACCATTTGTAAGGAAACATTCCATAACTCCTTCTTCCAAAGGCAAAAGAGATATTAGGAAGTGATACTCAGCAAAGTTCTCAACATCTGCTCCTGCTGCTCAGAAACAGCCCTTTCTGAGCAAACCAGGTAGGCTGTGACTACCAACTTCCTTGCAGCCAGACCCCTCTTTCCTTATGTCTTTGTCTCTCCCTGCTTAGAAACAGACCACCCAGGACTATTTGGTCCTCTCAATTATTCTCCAAGGATACTTCATGGTGTGGAAGACTCTACCTTCCTTCAGAGGTATTCCACAACCGCCAAAAGAACTTCTGGATTTCTTTCTCCAAGTCATTCATAACCTTCTTTCTCAGGGTACCATTTTAGGAGGTTCCACCTTCCCAAACAGGGAAAGGTTTTTACTCAAGGATATTCCTGGCTCCCAGGAAAGTTGGTCCTTGGAGGTCTATCCTAGACTTGTCACACTTAAACACTTTCCTGAAGGTTCTCACCTTTTGTATGCTGTCCTTAAGCACTCTACTTCCCCCTCATCCTTCTTCAGGTCTACATGGTATCTCTGGACATCAAGGATGCTTACCTCCACATCCCTATTCATCCTCGGTTCAAGAAATATCTTCACTTTGCTAGTGCTTCTTCACATTTTCAATTCTCTGCCTTACTTTTTGGACTGTCTACAGCTCCAAGGGTCTTCACAAAATGTTTTGCTCCTGTCATAGCTTTTTGCAGACTAAGTGGTATTCACATTTTCCCATACCCGGACAATCTTCTTTTCTAGGCTCACTCTCCAGGCACTCTTCAAGAGAATCTGCTTTTCATGGTGCTCTGCTAGAAAGTCTAGGTTTCATAATCAGCTATCAAATATCTACCCTTGTTCCTTCAGAAGACCATGTTTTTCTAGGATGCAGAATACAAACAGACAGGATGTTGGCTTCCTTACCTGCCCAGAAGGTTCTCTTTCTCTCTCACTGCCTATTTTCAGGCTCTCATCCCTCTTCAGTCCCTGACTTCCATGGAGTTTCTTCACCTTTTGAGCTTTATGGCTTCCACTATCCCCATGCTACCTCTAGCCAAGCTGCACATGAGGAAATTCTAGATGGTTTGAATTGGCATGTAGTAAAGTCATGTCATCATGTTTATTAGTACATAGTGATAGCTCATCACATATTACATTTATGCCATCAGGGGAATAACCTCACATGACACACATGCATTAGGTGTTCAGCATATGTACATTCCAATATGCATTCCATCTCGCACAGCAGTATACTATAGGCAGGACTGCTTCTCATATTGAGAAAAAAGACATGCCATTGCTAAATACCAATGCATCTAAACAATAGAGAAAAACAATAATTATGTCCGTTACTCTGATTACACCACTGTAGGTGGCTACAGTGGTGCAGCAGTTAGTATTGCCGCCTCACGGCAAGAGATTCTCTGGTTCAATTCTCAGCTGGGATGCCTTTTGTGTGGAGTCTGCATGTCCTCCCTGCGGTCGCATGGGTTTTCTCCGGGTGCACCGGTTTCCTCTCACATCCCAAAGACATGCTGTAGGTGGATTGGACACTCTAAATTGCCCGTAGGTGTGTGCATGTATGTGTGTGTGTGTGTGTGTGTGTGTGTGTGTGTGTGTGTGTGTGTGTGTGTGTGTGTGTGTGTGTGCCTTCTATGGAAGGCTGGGCACTGGGCTGGCAACTCAACACAGTAAAACTCCACTGCCAATCATTCTGTGGACTGTTGTTCCACTGTGATGACCCCTCATCGGGAAAAGCCGAAAGAAGAAGAAAACTCTGATTACACCACTGTGGAACTACAACATGCACTTAGGGAGCATTGTTACTCTAAAGCTATGGCACCTATCAGTACTGCATTCATGGATGTATAGGAAGTGTACAATTATAGATGTCTTAGAAGCAATTGCTGCATTCCCCATGAATGCATCAGATTTTGTACTTTACATTACAATTATTGCACACATATGCCATAAATATGTGATATTCATGGATGACTGCACAGATATGTCATATGGTACTCCTATCCACCCTGAACATAATGATCATATGAAATCCATCGAACTTCAGTATCACAGTGCTGCTATGCATTACAAGTGCTGGTGCAATACACTTCTGTTCATCAGGTGTAAGACATAGGTCAGTGGGTGGTACATATATATGGGATCATAAGTAGATGTCACAACCCTCCTTTTTGCCCTATACTGTATGTTATTGAATGTGAAAAGACATTCAGATGTTGTGCATAACCAACCTTATCAAAATTCATTTCATACTGATCATAGCCTTACCAATCTAGGTACTGGGAGAATTATAATCACAAATTGCTACAGTATTCAAATCATGGGTAAAGTCTGATTTTAAAACTAGAAAACAGCAGAGAATACAAAACAACAACATCAACAACAAAAATAAAATCTTCCTTTACTATATATTTGAATGGGAAAATTTGAAGGACCTTCACACAGGAGAATTCACTCCCTAGCCCCCTTATTTAAATTTAGCAGCTCTGAAATTACACAACTTCAAGAATGAGGGAACACAAAGTTATGCAATTGCATAGTTCTTATATTTACGTATGAGGAAGAAGCCTCTTGTATGTATGTTGTGTGGGGAGGCTTACTTTGATTTTGTTGCTGTGGTTAAGGGTGTGGTGATGGAAACCAATCTCTTCCACAGTTCCATATATTTGAAATAGTGTTGCTGTTGCTGTGTAACACAGTTTTGCTACAGCTGATCAGAAGGTTGGTGACAAATTAAAGTTTTTGTGAGGTAAAGTTGTCTATACTGACCTCAAGCAGTCACACCAGCAATGTCTTCAACCCAGCAACAGTCCATGTCCTACCATTGCACACCTTGAACTATAAGTAGCTGCCCATGATTCATGGGTAAATCTGTAAATATCTGGATTTATACATCCAGAAATACCTGGATCTTTACTTCTGTGAAGATGATGATACTTTTCTGTCCTCTAAAAGTACCTGATATCCTTGGCATTTTTCTCTTTAATTTAATTATTTAAATTTATTGAACATTCTGTGCTTAAAAACAAAATTGATAAGTAGATAAACAGTATAAATACATTTCTCTTTAGACAGTAGACTATAAACAATGTTAGGGGAAATAAATCAAGGAATAATTGCAAATTGCCATTTTTGAAAGAAAACTGGAAAACACACCCAAAACTATTATATTATGCACATTTAATCTAATGTTTGACCAGCTCTTAAAATTGTAACAAAATTGTTAAAATGTGTAAGCAAGTCTATTGGAATTGAATCTCTTTCCAAAAATTCAAAGATTGGAGGCAACGGAGCAGTAATCTCTATCCTTCTCTAAAATGATGTTTTTTGCATAGATTCTGCTCAGATGGTTTTCATTTTTGAATCCAAAAGCCTATATAAATCCTGGTTGGGGTTGACTGCCTTATGATGCAATTAATCTTATTAGCAATGAAAATGTGCTGGACAGTTGGAGGATTACACCATATGAAAACAGTCTTGATCATCTACAGTGCTAGCAATTGTCACTATTCATCCAGCCCTTTTCCATCATTCTGTCAGGAAAATGTTCCCACATGTATTACTGTTTCAGCTGGCTGAATCCTGATGTGGGGACAGTTAGGAAGTGGAAAGTATTAAGATGTCTGCCAAATGTCATGCCTCACTTCCATTCAGTGATGCACCTTCCCATTTAGCTTTATCTACATCTATGGTAATTTGTTTATTTATACTGAATGTTGGCATAAATTGTTTTTATTTTTAACTTTTGCTTCATTGGGGGATTGTTTACTCTAGTTACTATGTGAATAAGCAGACTTTCCTATTTGTTGAACTCATCTACTTTATAATAGTTTGGGAAGAAATCCTTAATCTGCAAATATTTCTGTCATTATTATCAATTCTTATTTCTCCTATAGTTAAAAATAATTATATAATCTATTATTCTATAAATTTCAAGTGTCTAGAGGAAAATTAATATCCTTTCTGTTTCTGCCTTCATCAGAAAATGGTCAGTTTTCTGTCTTAAAGATATTATTGCTCGAAATATAGGATAATAGGTGCATAGAAATGGGTCTGGACTGCCTTCCTACTTGTTTTCCATCAATCATGCCAACCTTTTTTCTTCCCAGGTATTTTCTTTATATTAAAGTTAAAGTAGATGACATGAAGCTGGAAATAGAGCCAGGCTGGTCATGTTCTCCATCTTACTCTAAGATATCACAAGCATAGTGCTAGTCTGAATATAAGCATAGATAATAGGAAGACCAACACTACCATTTGCCATAGGAGCAGAAATCCGTGGCTGTTTGTCTTTCTAAAGAAAATTAATTATAAGTTTTTGAAGTCTATATGAACTCTTGTAATAGATGATGTGGAGAAGGTGTGTTATCACAAAAATGATTTTAGGAAAATAATTTTGTTCATAGGTTCATACGTAGGTACTAGGCTATCTACCCAAAGGCATTTATAAGCCTAGCCAGAATGTGTTGGTTTTCGCCACCCCCTTAGATTAGTTCCCTGTGCCTCTGTCCAGCAGAATCACTGAAGTGATCCCCGGGGTAAACTTTCTGTTTCCCATCCACTCTTCAAGGTTTCTTTTTTTGAAGAGTGTTAGCAAGGAGCTCTGCCTAATGTAGATTGGGATCTTGTTCCAAAGCATGGGAAGTCTCTGGGACAGGAATCTATCCCTCCAGCACATCCAATTTATTATTGTGGTGAGGTTTAGATCCCTAGAGTGTGTGGCTCGAGAGGATAAGGTTTCTTTAGGTGGAGCATGTCCATCAATTCTGGGTTGGACATGGCCTTGTATGTCAGGCAGAGATCACCTCTGAGTAGGCAGTATGCTACCGAGTGCAGCTGGAGTTTCTTCAGTTGAGCTGCATAGGGCATCTGTTTGAGGCCAGTGATCCTCTTGGTGAGGTACTTCTGTGGTCTTTCCAGCTGTTGCAGGTATCTTGTAAGGTACATCCCAAATGAAGCGTTGTACTCTATGATGGGTCTGATGAGTGATGAGTAGAGGGGCACAATGACCTCTTTTGATCTGGATGTGAACTCTTTTGTGATTAGGTGGGCCACGTAGAAGGATTTTCTAATCACTTTGGCAATGTGATTATCAAAGGTGAGATTACTATCTACTTGGGTCCCCAGATCCCTTATTATGTCTTCTGTATTTAGGGGACTACCACCTTTGTGGTAGTTTGTGGGTACTTTGTTTTTCCAAAGGGGATGACTATGTACTTTTTGGCATTTAGCTTGAGGCCATGATTTTGACACCAGGTATCCATCTCAGTGAGACCGTTTTGGAGGATGTCTGTGTCAGCTGGAGAGTCAATTATAGCCCCTAGTTTGCAGTCGTCTGTGAACTTGGTCAGCCATAGTCCTCCTGTGTGTGTATATAGGTTTTCCTATATATATATATATATATATATATATATATATATATATATTTAGAGATGTTTATTTATACTTTCACACATGCATATTTATGGACTGGCTTTTTAAATTTTTAGATGTAATTTACTATAGCATTCTCTGACTAGAACATTAGCTTGCTTTAATTGTATAATTGGAACATTTGATTCCTATCAGCTGATAGCTAACATGTGATATAAACTGGTTGGAGAGTTTTTCAGTTTGTCTGATGAAGCGACAAGAGCAGTCGTGAAAGCGCTAACGTTATTCTATTTTTTTTTTTATTTTTTGCTAATAAACATGGTGGTTGTATAAGTTTGGTGCAGCTTTCTTTTTTTACTTCCTCCTGTGCTTGCATGTTCCTCTGAGAAGTATATGCCAAACAGGAGGGGTCCTAGGACTGAGCCCTGGGGAACACTACTTGTAACCGGTTTAGAGTTGGACCTAGCTCCTGCAGCTCTCACCATATGGATTCTGTCCATGAGCCAGTTGACAACCCATCTTGTGACGTAGGGGTTTATGTTCAGGCTGGTGAGCGTGTCTATAATACCAGAATGGGGAATGGTGTCGAAGGCCTTAGCGAGGTCTAGGTAGGCTGTGTATACCACCTTTCACTCATCTATAGCCTTGGTAACTGTTTCAAAGACGTCCACCAGGTTTAGGAGGCATGATCTGTCATTAACAAAGCCAAACTGAGTAGGGTCCAGTGTTTGGAGGTTCCCAATGTCTCTGTTAATGAGTTCCATGATGATGTGCTCCATAGCCTTGCAGACCAAGCTAGTCAGGCTTATAGAGTGATAGTTCCTGGGGTCTGTTGTAGCTCCACCTTTGTGGAGTGGAGTAACCATTGCTGTGTGCCACTCTATGGGTATGTAGCCTGTGGAGAGGCTGCGTTTGAACAGTGTGTTTAGGTGAGGGGTTAGTTTGTTTTTGAGCTCGTGTAGGACGCAGCCTGGGACACCATCCAGTCCCACTGATGCTGTGTTTTTGGCTTTGGAGAGGGCTGTTTTAACCTGAATGTCTGTGATTTCAGGGACTCTACATTCTTCTGGTATGGTTATGGGCCTTTTTGGAGGTGAGAGGGGGGTGACGTTTGTGCTGAACCTGTCTGCCAGGACGTTGGCGATATCGGTCGGCTCAGTGTATTTTGTGCCATTCTGCATTAACTCTGAGCAGATCTGAGCATTGCCACTTAGATTCTTGACATAGCTAAAGAATGCCTTGTGGTTATCTTTGGAGTCCTTGGCAATTTTTCTTTCAAAGCTCGCCTTGGATGATTTTATGATGGATCATAGTTTCTTGCTGATACTGATCAGGGATGTCTTCCCTTCTTTGGATTTTACTCTTTTCTGTACTAGTTTCCTCCCTCTATTGTATAGCTTGTTTATGGCAGGAGTCCACCAGACTGGTTTCTTTTTCTTGGAGGAGTGAGTCTTGGTTTTGCTTGGGATGGCACGATCCATGCATTCTTGTAGGTGCCCATAGAATGCATTAGTAAAGGATTTTGCAGCTTGGACAGCGTTATCCTTCAGCATGGGGGTTTTGAAACTTTCCACTTTGGTCTTAAGTAATGTTAAGTTTGCTTTTGAAAAGTTTTTCATGCTGGTTTTCTTGCCCGGGGGTGTGGGCGGAATGTGGATATCCAAAGTGATTTGTTTATGGTCAGATCTAACCAGTGAGGGGTTGACCTCTGGTATGGAACACCGGTCACCCATGTTGGTGATGACCAGGTCCAATATGTTGTCACCTCTGGTGGAAGTGTTGACCAGTTGAACTAGGGCATTTGAGTTTATAAATTCTAGGAAATGTTGGGCAAGGGAGTTAGTACTTGAGTAGTTCTCTCAGTTAACGTTTGAGTAATAGAAATCACCCAATATTACAGTGTTTGGTAAGACCTTTATGTTTCCCAGTGTTTCCAGAAACACGGAATGGAATTCCTGGGACATGGTGGGTGATCTGTAGAAAGCTACAATTTGAATTGCAGTTTAGCCCATTGTTAGTTGCACGCGGATGATCTCTGAAGCATCATGCTGTGCCACTAACCTGGAGGTGTGGGTATCCTTGATGAATATGGATACGCCTCCACCGTTGGTATTTCGGTTTGGGTTCTGTGGACGAAATGTATGGTATGAGTTGTAGCCTGGTAGTACTGGGGTGCTGTCTGGATCCTTAAACCAGGTTTCTGTTACTGCACATATATAAATTTTTTCCATACTGAGGAGTGCCTCGAGTGTGTGCATTTTGAGGTTTAGACTTCTGGCATTGAGTAGCATTACCCTCAGTTTTTTGTTAGTTGTGCTATTTACGGCGGTGGGTTTGTCTTTTGAGCCATGCCTAAAAACGGCACTA
Source organism: Protopterus annectens (assembly GCF_019279795.1). NCBI lineage: Eukaryota > Metazoa > Chordata > Ceratodontiformes > Protopteridae > Protopterus > Protopterus annectens. Next base: position 391,974,875 of record NC_056728.1, read on the forward strand.
TGGGGGTGGCAAGAGCCTTGGGCAGTATTCAATGCCTAAGGGTGACAGGTGCAAGCCATTTCTAATGAAGCAGTGTGGCTTGTTGAGCATGTCTTCCCAGGTGGACAGACTCTGGATCCCCTTTGAATGACACCAGAAGCTTAGCCAATTGTTGAAATCGAGAATTTGTTCTTTATACCGTGGTATCATTCTTGGTCAGGGTAGGATGCTACTCAGGGTCAGGGTCATACCGGCCTAGGCTATGTGATCAGAGAGCTCTTCCATGTCTCTTTTCATGTAGTCCAGGGAGGTACGGCTCAGGTCATTCACACCAACATGGACAATGACAGAGTCATATTTTCCTTATTATGGAGTGCCCTGAGTGCTTGTGTTATGTGGCAAATCCTGGTACCCGACAGGCAGCTAACAGTAACCTTCTCCTTATTCAGCCTAGTGAGTGGGACGTCAGTGTGCCTGACTATAGAGTCACCTATTACTAGTATGTTGGATATGTTATTTTGCCTTAAGGGCTGTGATTGCATGGTACACTGGTTTTGTGAAGTATGTGTTTCATGGTTTGTGTTGCGGGGTGGAGGTTGCTTGGATGTTTGTTTTGAAGGTCTCTGTTGGTTTTGCAGATTTTTATTTAGAGCCTCTGAGTATGTTTTCATGTATTTATGTGTGTTTTTTGCCAGTGCTGGTTTAATGGGTCTATGTGGTGTGATGCAAGTATTTCCCTTCTCCTCTTGACTGTCTGATACAGTCTTGGGTTGAGAGAGCTTAGCCTCCAGTTTGGGTGTATAATTGCATCTCTCGCGTGTGTTAGTGTTTGGTGGTAGGAGGAGGGGGTTGTCTGTCTGTCTACATGAGGCAGTTGTAACATTGCCTCAGAATGCCCAGATTCACCAGTTGAACTGGAGAGTACACCTGAAACTGCCCTTTGGACATGCCTGGATAGGTACTGGATGGCTTTTACAGTACAGGAGGGTCTAGTGCTAGGGTTTATAAGTGCTTGCTATAAGTTTTGAGCAAGTGCTGGGCTAAGAAATGAAGGGCTTGAGTGCTTAAGTTGAAAGTTTGTCTAGTTCCAAGGGAAAAATTGAAGAGGAGACTCTGTGGAGCCGGGAATACTTTAACCCTAGCTAACCAGCACTGCCTGGCATGCAAAACCGGGCAAATACGGTATTTATAGCAGGGAAATGAAAGAGATAGAATTTAGCCCAAAATGGCCAATAAACTACTAATTTCTGGGCTTAAACCACTCCTCCAGGGACAGATAGGCTGATCAATGCTCCCCTCTCTCACAGGTGAACAGAGAAACTTCCTTCTATTCAAGTAAGGTATGGGCAAACACAGAGATTTGTAACAAAGCCCTGAATTCAGTACTAACCTAAAAACTGGACTATACTAACTTAGAAAGGCAGGAAACAAGTATATATATATATTTTTCAGAAAATAAAGCAGATACACTCAAAAAAGCACTTTAAATGCTTAGAAAAAGATACTTATTGTTATATATAGCAGATCAGAGTTGTAGTCAATGTCCCTAGAAACACAAATGCAGTAAAAGCAGATGAATAAAGTGCAATTTTTTACACACACACACACACACACACACATATATATATATATATATATATATATATATATATATATATATATATATATAAAACAATAGAAAACGAACAAACTGATTTAAACAAGTTACCCAATTAACCAGACAAAAAGCTCAAAACTGAGACCTGTTCCAGCAGTCTTCAATCAGGCAAGTTCTAACTGCACACTCCTGGTACTAGGGTGCAGGGGAACCTTCTCCACAAAAAGATGGCCTGGATCAGTGCTCAAGTTATACAAACAAAGCAAGATTCAGCAGGCCTGAATCTAGTCTATGCTACAGTAACAAGGCGCACCAACTTCAGAAAGAAACAGTTCAAATAAGCAGGCACAATAAGCCTGTGACCAGAAATTCCCAGCTCAGAAGGGCAGAATCCAGCCTCTCCTCCCACACGAGTGCAGACCACAAACCTTCTTAATGTAGAATAACTGGCCTGAAGCCCAAGTGCTTAAGCCAGAACTAATACACTTTTAGAATAGCAGACAATGGGCTTTCAATCAGCAATTCCCAGTTTAGAAGGATGTAAGCTACCTGTCCTGCCACAACAGTGCAGACCACAACCCTTCTTAATGTAAAACAGCCTTTATGAAGCCCAAGTGCTTAAATCAAAAGGCTTAGAATAACAGTTACAATTTAATCAGGCTACTGCCAAACAGTAATAAATGCAGCAGAATAAATAAAATTGAGTATTTTTAAGAAAAGCAAAATAAAGTAGGAGGAAATTCAAATATAGTAAAAGCAGATGAATAAAGTGCAATTTTTTTTTTAAGTGCAAGGAGAGAGGAAGGAAGAACCTAAGTGGGCTGGCCTTCTCAAATCTTCTCTCTGTATTAAGTAGAGTGAACACTAGACTCAGAATATGATCTCACTGCACTCGGTTAAGTGAGCAAATGAGATGGACCCAGGAGGAGTGTTCTAATACAGACCTACAGGAGGGGCGAGCAATTCCCGAGCCACCAACACTAACACCAAGACAAGACTAGAGAGGTGGTTGGGGAACTAACTGCAGAGAGAGACACACAGCACACTGTTCAGAAACACACAATTAGGAAACAGAAAAAATGAAAATATAGTACTTTTAAAACTGCAAGTTTGTACTTAACAGAAGACTAAAATACACTACTGCAAGTTTGACTTAACTTCATCTTCTAATGCAGATGTTTGTAGCTAAGCAAGTCTCTCAGGAGTTGAGCATAAAATGATTTCTCAAACTTTGTGGCTAGCACTTAAGGTACAGAGGAATCCCTCTATGCTATTAAATATGAGATAACGAAGTGATAACACCACCCCTCTTATAGCAGACAGACACACAGCACACTGTTCAGAAACACATAATTAGGGAACAGAAAAAAATGAAAATACAGCAACTTTGTACTTAACAGAAGACTAAAATACACTACTGCAAGTTTTACTTAACTTCAGCTTCTAATGCAGATATTTGTAGCTAAGCAAGTCTCTAGGGAGTTGAGCATAAAAATGTTCATGTGAATTCTGCTTAGGAAGGGCAGTAAAAGAAAATTCAAAATTTATAAAATTATAATTTGCCTTGTAGTTCTTTTAAGATGGATTTCATATTTAAATCTAAATATTAGAAAGGCTGGAACAGAGGGAATAATGCTCATAGGCTTACAATGCATTCTTTTTAAATGGAGACTATTGCAATTGTATCTGTTAAGGCCACATAGGCTTTATTTATAAGGCAGTAAAAGAGTTTCAATTCAAATTCACAGACAATATCAAATCCTTTCTAAATAGCTGAAACAGATGCAAAAGTTAAATACCCACAGGTGTACAACAACCAAATGATTATTTATTTATTTATTTGCATTTGTTAATAGGGATAGTCTAGCTAAACTAATAGCCTCTATTCAGCAGAGTACCTGGGGAGAAATGTTCCATGATACAATATGTGATTGCAATACAAAGACACAAAAATAATGCAGCAATCAGTAACATATAGATAACAGAGAAGGTGAACATCTAATTAGTATGGCTGTGATGAAGATTGTTATTTAAGTATGACCAGAATGTTTCCATGTTTAAGACAGCACAGGAGAGACATGGGATAGTCTTGCCTACTGCCTTTCTTTATGTCAAAGGTATAGGCGAAGTATAATAGTTTGCATTTTGTGATAAAGCTTGGAAGGATACCTATATAATTCAGTGTTTGACAAGTAAATGCCCCCTGTGCTGAGCCAAAAGCTTTAATGAAACTGACAAGTGTTGCTGCCAGGGAGAGCCATTTGCACATATGTATTAGTTTATATTTAGCCAGCCTCTACTTAAATCAAAGGCCCCCTCTCCTTCCATAAATGAAACTATGCTGGTTCAGGAAAGTTATGTCCTGATGGTGAATAATTTTACAACAAATTTTCATTTCCATCTATAGAGGTAAAAAGGAAATATAACTAGTTGAGAATAGTCTGTCTTTGCATTAATTGGGAACATCAATACTTTTACAATGTCTGTATTGTTGTGGTAGGTACCTTTATCAGCTTCATATGGATACAATCTCAATATGACTAGGTGAATAATATCCTAATAATGTTTATACAGGTCAAGAGGTCAGGAGCAATGCTGCTCGGAGTGGGGAGCTTTCCCATGAATTAAGCTATGATATTACTTTGATAATCTCTGGAAAGGAAATGCGATAATCTCAGTATAGTCCTGTTTGTTAAATGATGTTACTTTGTCTCAGCACATTTTGAATGTTTCTTCTCAATGTGCTGTCACCCACGACAAGGCTTTTTGATATTCTTCAGCCATAAACTTCATTTTGTACGCATCTCTAATTACACCACCAATCTCGTCTCTAGTTTCTATAATTTTAAGTCCACTTGCTGTCATTTCTCAGCCATTTTTTTTACATGTGATTCCCCTATCCCAAAAGACTATACAAATCTCTCATCTTTCTTTAATGATGAAATTACCAAGCTTTTATTTTCTATTTCTTTCAGAATGGCATGAATACCTTTCTTCCTATACTGATGTCTTTTATGTTGAATCTCTTCTCATTACCTGTTTTACAAAAAGACTCAAAATTTGTGAACAATTCATTTTCAATAGATGTATTAGGCAGATACATATTTTCTTTCAGTTTTACTTTAAAATACTCACCATGACAGAATGTTAGATCATCCATCCATTTTGCTATTGAACACTAACAAAAGCAGCATTACCCATGCTTCAATCAGTTTTGGTAATCAGTTTCTTAGGACTGGGGTGTTCAAACTTACATGCTTGTCTCATTCGGTGAACACATGTAAACCTAATCTCAAGTTTTTACATGGAATGGCCAGAGAGTGAAGACAACATAAAGTCAGTTTGAGAAACTCCTGGAAGTTAGGCTAAGCTGTAAACATTTCCAGACCTACTACTGTTCTTAGATGCCTATCATGAAGTGCCTTATATCCAAATTATAATTTCCCTCTTATGTCAGTAAGTGATATTGTAGAGGTCCACCATCTTTCATCAAGGTGTATAAACTAGATCTTTAAATGGAGATAGGCATTTAGTAAAGTGATCTTGGACTTGCAGTAATAAATTAATGTCTGAAGAAGTTTAACCTCAAAAGTCTGAATTACATTCCAAAATTCGGTACTGAATGGCTTATAAAGAGCGGTACTACTATCACTAAATTCCTACCAGTCATGGTTTTAAACATCAGCCCCATTTGCTCAAGGCTCTGTTTCAGACACAGATGATGTTATATTTGAAAGACAGTTTACAGTTCATTACCAATGTCTAGGTCTTTAACTGCAAGACAGAATACAATTGTTTCTGCATTTAATAATATTAGATTCTCAGATCTACAGTTACCAAGTAGTATAGGCTTGCATTTTTAAATACTAATCTTTAAATTTAACATCTCTGCTTACTAGTTGATCTTGTCAAGGTAATTATTTAAGAGAACTACATCATTGCAGGATGCAACTACATTGGCATCACTTGCATACTTCCATAAACATCTCTTGCTACATGTGAGCAGTGAAGGGAAAAACATATTCAATGGGTTCAGTCTGAGGACCAGTCATTGAGGTATCCCCCCACCTTCACATTCTCCCAGCAAGAATTGTTACCCAGTATTGAGACTCATGATCTTAAAAATAATTTATCACCTTTATAATATATGGATTAATGTGCTGCCTCTTTATGGTATCAATAATACTATGATGTGGTAATGTATCAAAAACTTTCCCAAGTTCTAACTATATAACAATAATTGAAAGAACAGAATCTGATGTGGAACTAATAGACTCATAAATGTGACGAGGACTGGGAAAGGTTGAACAGGCAATCATAAAACCATAGTGCAAACTATCAGTTGGCAGAATATAATTACAGTCTGCCTTCAAAAGCTGTACCAGATAATGTTCATAACATTTGCCAAGAATGGATATAAGGCTTATTTGGTAGATTATTGTACAGTGAGTTCAAACTCTCCCCTTTCTAACCATTAACCACAATCTATTGCTACTATACAGATGATGGACTTCATTTCTTAATCAAGTAGTTGGAATGCATAATTGATGGATCAGCTAATGCATATTTGAGCAAGTATATAATAATTGGATGTATTGTCAAAAGCCATGCTTGTAGTCTTTCTTAATTTACTTAATGCATGTATTACACTTATCAATGTTTAGCTGGAATCTAGCATATCATAATTTATTTCAGAGTTTGAAATACCACTATTGACAGAAAATCTAGAAAATGTTCATTAAATATTTTACATTGTTCTCTAGCTCCAAACTCAAGGAGATGACATAATGAATAATCTCAGGTGTTGTTGTGTCTGTATCTGTATTAGAAAATAAATATTCACAAATAAGTTCTAATCCATCAAAGTTAAGGATAACTGTGAAAGTGTAAATGCCAGATTTGGGTTTAAATGCCTGATAAAGCTTAAAGCCAAAATGTGTTAGCTTATTTATCTGTTCTTTTAAAAGGCATTATATTGACCCTGCTTGTGCTGAGCTATGTTTTGTTCATTTGATCACATACATTTTAGTTTTGTCTTTTTTCAAAATTCAATTTTTTCATAATCATACATGATGTTTTGTTGATGTTTTCAGGACTGGAGCTGTAAACTTAGTAACATTTAAGTATGAAATTTGTGATCACACTCTCCATATGATAAAACCAAATTAAGGAGATTTTTTCATGTAATAGAAATGACTTGGTGTAAAAAGTCAAGTGTTTAGACAAGATGTATAAATTCTAATGAGAAGAGGGCTTCTTTATGGATAGGTCAGTGCTAGCGATAGTTAAAATCGCCTACATTGATAATTGCCCCTTCACATGTAATATTTGAAAAAGTTGTTAAGAGACCTAAATATTGTTCTGAGTTTAATTTCATCTTTGTATAGTAGGCAACAAGTCTAACTTTGATAATATTTCCAAGACTGTACATATAAAATGCTATCATGCATTCAATCATAGTGAATACGGTGACCTGTTAGCATTCATAGAACAGGATGGTAGCCCCCAACTCTTCACAGCTCTATTGTGCAACCAGTTATGGAAGCATCCCAAGCCTTAGTAATCACTAGAAGTTTTACATTATACTCTATAAACAATGGAATTAATATTTTTTTATTGCTAAAATCTCTTATGTTTGTAACATAAACAGATACTGAGTGATCAGGTCTAGTTGCTCTAACATGTCTAAAGTACTATTTTGTAGTATCTTAAGATGCTTAGTTTTACATTCCCTGGTAGAAACTTAGTCTTACATTCCCTGGTAGCTTTTAGTCCATATATTTTGAATACAAATGACCTAGAGGTGGGCAAAACATGGAAATGCTGGGATATTTACTTGTTGCCCCTATCCACAAGGGACATGGGTGCTGAACTGGGGTAAATTTGCAGTTTCCCATCTATTCATTCAAATTATATTTGAGTAAGAGAAGTAATTCACTTTATGTCAGATGGAAGGCATTCTTTATGGTACATAATGATTCCTCCAATATGATCTATTTATGTTGCAAAAGAAACTGAGATCCCTTGAGCAAGTATTGATGCTACCTTTGGACTTGCGAGTGTGTAATACGGTGGTTTACCTTCATATTGGCAATCCCAATATGGGCGAAATGGCTTCCACTAATACCAAACTGCGAACGTCTCCAGCGTCAAATTCCACATAACCAAACGGCAAAACCTCGCCCCTTTTTGACCCATGGTAGCACTGGTGTGGAGGTGTGGCACTGGTGGAAATGTCGACATTGGACATTATTTCAATATTTTAAAATTTCCGCGCTTTGGTTTCGTGGAAATGGTTCGATTAAGTTGCAGGTCAATCATGTGTGATCGACGATATGAAGGTAAACCTAATACGTCAGACATTATAGGGTCTGTTGAGATTTTATATGTGACAGAGGTTGCCTCTTAGTAGCCTGTATGATACCAAGGAGGGGGACAAAGTTTGAGACTGTCTACTTAGTTTTTATGATTTAGGCCCTCTTTTTTATTGAGAAAGTGTTGTGGTTGCTTCAGCCATAACAAGAATTTGGACACTTACGTACTGAATGGGGCATTATATTCAATTTCTGGCCTGATGACAGCAGACTGTAGAGGAATGATTATATTCATGGACCTGGATGCCATACTTCTAGATACAAGCTGTGTGATGAAAAAAAGACTCCCTTGCAATACTGGATAGTTGGTGATCAAAGGACAGTTCATTGTCAGCACAGGCACCCAAATCCCTGACTATAGTATCAGCTTTCAAGAATGTGTTGTCAATGTCATAGTTAGAAAGGAAGTCATTATTGCTAAAGAATAAAATTGTACATTTCTTAGCCTGTAATTTTAGTTCATGGATTTGACACTAGCCCTGAGCTACACCCCTAGTGACAGGTCTTTTGAAGGAGATAGAGCTACCAACCCTAATTTCTTGGATTCTACTTGTGAAACAATTTGCTATAGTATGCATTGCACAGCTGAGAGAGGGACAGAAAGAGAGAGAGAGAAATTATCTTTGATATCTATGTGTGGCATGATGCTGAATATCTTTACAAGGTCCAGGTATCTGCTGTGTACTGATTTGCCTTCATCCATTGCTTCAGTAACCTACTTAGATTAGTTCACCAGGTTAAGTTGGCAGGATATGCCCTTAGCAAATCTAAAATGGTTTGGGTACAGAGTTTATAGGTTACTTATTATGTCATTATTTATTAATTCCTTAATGGTCCTTTCCACAGCCTTACAGATGAGGTTGGTCGGACTTATGGGTGTATAATTACCTGGGATCACTGACATCCCACCTTTGTGCAAGGGAATGACTGTTGCTGCCCTCCATTTATCTGGCACTAAGCCTGTGTGTAGGCTGATATTGAATAACGTCAGACTTATCATGCTTCAGGCTAGCCAGCAGGCAGCCTGATATGTTATCCAGCCCTATCAGAGAAGAGTTCTTGGCCTTGGTTAGTGACTTATTTATTTTTCAGAGATGTGATGGGGTGCAGATGCAGGTACATGATCTAGGAATATAGTGGGGGAAAGGAGGGTGACGTTGAACTAAATTTGTCTTCTAGTATATTGGATATGTCCTCTTCGTCTACATGCATATGTGACATCCTTTACTATTAGCTCTACACAATACTGGGTGTTGTTGCTGGGATTTCTAACAGAGTTAAAGAAAGCATTGTGGATGTGGAACAGTTCCAGTTCATTAGCTTGTCTAACCAGTCTGGAGGTGATTTTTTTTTAAGATTATGGATACATTGATATCTTTAGTGCTGCAGCAAATGCAGTATAGTAGGCATGGAAATCCTGCATTGATGGAGTGCTGTCCCTGATAATGATCCTGGTCGCTCTGGCAATGTATACGTCAATGTTTTCTGGGGTAAGCAATTGGTTTTGCCTTCTCACATAATAGGTTGTGTATGAAAACTAAGATGAAACCTGTCATCTGAAACCATGTCAGTGCTGGGAACTGTGTACTTCCATAATGAGAATACTCTCTGCCCTTTGTCTCCATGGCCAGTTATTAACATATATTTGTTTTAGTAAAATGGTTATCATTCAATATTAGCGATGGGGTAATCTCATTGTGCACAACACATATCAAGTTACTTCTGCAAAATTCTATTTCCATTACTGCTTCAAATGTATGACTCAGGAATGTACTTGACAAATCTTTAATTTCTCCCTACTAATTTAAACTTTCATATCTTTGTCACAGTAATTAAAAATGTATTAAGAAATTTAACAACATCCATGATTCTTACACCTAGTAAACATGACATATTAATGTTATCTTTTGATTGCACTTAACTCTCTGTTGTAAAATAGGTATATACAATGCCAGCACAAACACATCCTTTTTAAATATGGCAGCACTGTCTGTGGATTAAATCTGCAGCTGCTGCCAGTGATGCATATCATGTCACTGTATTCATGTATGGTCACCAGTCCAACTTGCCAGGCCAATAGATTAGCAAGTGTAGTCCATTAACGGGTACATGTGATGGTGCTAGTGGTAATGTGCACACTTCTGTACACTATACCTAGCTGACAGTGCTCACTATTTCCATTGTCCACACATTGCATTCATAGTTGCTGGCCACTGCTACAGCTTCACTATTATGTCACTACAATTCATGTGCTTGAAAAAACTATAAACGTCTAGAAACTAGTCATTCCATATGCATATGTATGTATAACAAAATAAGGGTTATGTTGCTAAACGCTAGGAGCTTAAACCAAAACTGCACACCCTGGAAGCACTTCTATCACTGGAGGATGTAGATATCTGCGCAGTCACAGAAACCTGGTTCAAGACCTCAGAAACTTCCCTCGCCTTGCAAGGCTACAATGCCTTCCACACCTTCAGACTATAAAACAAACTTGTGAACTTATTTGGAAGGTGAATTAAGGATAAATTCACCTTCCAAATAATTAGACTGGACAACTCCATGGAGTTACTCCATGTTCAGATTACTGTGGGTAAGACCCCATTCAAGTCATAGCTAGTTATAGATCCCCTTCATAGATCATGATGTGCACAAGGCCTACTTGACCAAACTAGAGTCAATCCAAATATTGCCAAACATTCTGGTAATGGGGGATATAAAATTATCACACCATCAACTAGGAAACCTACTCTAGCCCTACTCAATAGCGCAAAATTTCGTGACTTTATCAGCTCAAATGCCCTGGAACAAATTGTTCAAACCCCAGCAAGAGGAACAGATATACTAGATCTGATCTTCACTAACATCACAAACAGATGCACCACTGCTACTGTCAAACCCTCATTGGTTAAATCTGACTACAAATCAGTCACCTTCAAACTGACACTAACACCATAATTCACAAAGATGAAGTTAGAACTAATTTACTTCACTAGAGCAAACTATACCCTCCTAGGGGAAGGCATAAATCCATTCTAAGCCCCACCCCCAGCCGGAAGTGTTAACTACACTAAAGCCCTGTACAATCACTTGTATAAGTGTATAGACTTCGGTGTTCCAGAGAGAATCAAAGCCAGACCCCCAAGTAAAAAAAAGCTGCCCTGGTGAACATCCAGCATCAACAAACTTTACAACAAATGCAAGAAGTGCTGTCTAAGAAAACTAGGGTAAGGCCCCAACAATGGAAAAGCATCCTCAGCCTCAACAGGCAAATAATACAACATTTCAAATCCTGTAAGGGTAACTTTGAGAAAAACTTAGCAAGCACAGCCAAGGACACTCATAAAGCCTTTTACAGCTACGTACGTAGCTTAAATTGTAGGACCCAAGCATGTGCCAAACTAGTGACTAACGGTATCACACACACTGATCCTTCAGAGATAGCAAACCTGCTAGTGGACAGATTTGGTGAAAATTTCACCCCCTTATCCCCTCCAAACCTATCACAAACCTTGCCCCCAACTCCCTCCACCCTACATATCTGAATAGCAGGTCATTAAAGCCTTGTCTAAGGCAAAAAGCACTGCCTCTATGGGAGCAGATGGCATCCCAGGCTGTCATCTAAACATACTGAAACATGAACTAGCATCATCATTAAGTACCCTATTCAATCACAGCTTAACCACAGGCTTTGTTCTTGAAGAATGGAGAACAACAGTTATTCCCCTCCATAAAGGTGGCTTAGCAACAGAACCAGGAAATTATAGACCCTTACGTCTGACCAGCTGAATCTATAAAGCCATGGAATGTATCATCATGGACCTCATTAATAAAGACATAGCTGACCTCCAAATTCTTGATCTGACCCAATTCAGCTTTGTCAAGGGCAGACTCTGCCTATTAAACCTGGTGGATTTATTCAAAAATGTGAACAAGGCCATTGATGAAGGCAAATCTGTGCATATAGCATACCCTAACTTGACAAAGGCCTTTGACACAATCTCACACTCAGGCATTACTGATAAACTTAGCAAACTGAATGTGAACCCCTTTGTTGTAAGATGGGTTGCCAACTGGCTCACAAACTGGTTATACACTATGAAAGTGAGTGACTCCATATCAACCAGCAGACCTGTCATCAGTGGGGTGCCACAAGGGTCAGTGCTGGGCCCCTACTGTTTGGTACATACTTCTCAGCAGTTCAAGCCAAAACTAAAGGGCTGTGGCTGATCAAGTCTACAGATGACTGCAAACTGGGTGCAATTATTGAATCCCCAAATGATGTCAGTATATTTCGGGAGGTTCTTATGCAGGCCACCAACTGGTGTCTTAGTCACGGTCTCAAACCGAGTGCAAAGAAATGCATCATCATCATTCCCTTTGGTAAAAACAATATGCCTTCACACTATTAAATTAACAAGAATTCCCTATGTACCTACAAAGTGGCAAGAGATCTGGGATCACAAGTAGACTGTGACCTTAACTTTGGCCACAATGTGTCTACTGTAGTAAGGAAGGCTTTCTATGTAGCACACTTGATTAGCAAAGACATTGGTTCTAGACCAAAGGAGGTTATAACCCTTCTATACTCATCACTAATCAGGCCCATAATTGAGTATAATGCCCCTTTCAGCACATACCGTACAAAGCACCTGTAGCAATTGGAGAGACCTTGGAGATTTCTAACTAAAAAATCAAGGGACTCCAGCACATGCTTTACACAGACCAGCTAAATCCCCTGTCACTATACTCAGTATTGTATAGACTTCTTAGGGGAGACTTATGCTTGGCTTGCAGAGCAATATCTGACTCAAACCTAATGAATTTGCTGCACATCCATAAATCAAATGGGACTAGAGCTACCCATTCCAGGGTCTAAATCTGGCCTGTGACTTGAATAGGACATGCTGGAGGGACATATTTGTCTCCCAGCGACCATCGCGCCTTTGGAATAGGCTGTCAATTGTTGTGAAGCAGAGCACCTCTATGACATTGTTTAAAAGAAACCTGGACCAATAGTGGATTGGGTACCATAGATTCTTATGGGAGACAGTGCCCACAACCCTCCTGAATATGGCCAGTCATTAATAAATACATTCCTAAGCTTGAAATGACCACCAGGTTGATAGCCTAGTAGCCTGCTATGATCCTATGATCCTCTGAAATCAATAGCAAGCCCATACTCTGGTGTTTGCCCACCAAAGACATATCTTTTCTTATGGCTAAGAAATAGATATACAGCAGATGACTTTTGACATGATTGTGTACTCATTTCAATACAGTGGTACTGTTCTACAAAAGACTGACATATCCACTGAACAATGAAGTACAGGTATCAGAGTATGTGCTTCTCAACACCTAAATAGCCATTTGGTTAGTTATATTTATGAAAAACATGTTGCACATTTGGCATAATGGTAATGGTTTTCACCTCTTATGTACAAGGTACAAGGTTTGTTCCTGATCCCCCAGTGGGTCTATATCAGTTAGTCGAAGGTTCATTTCCACAAACCTTAGTTCACTGACCATAATACAGTGAATGTTTACTTCAACAATTTACTTATCCAGGGAAAAGAACAATTTGTCCAGGATTCTGACCATCACACAAAGCACAGTATTTCAGACCCACCCATGTGGGGGGGGGGCTTCACTCCCCCACAACCCCCACATCCCCCTAACTATATATACCAACTATGTGATCACATAACAGTGGGGAAAAGGGCAAATTTCTTATGATGGCCAACTCGTTCCTTTCTTTGGGTAAGTCATTCATTGAAGTGAATGTTTGCTGATGTGAACATTTGCTGTATTAGGGTCGATGAACAAAGGTTTGTGGAAATGACCCTTCAACAAGGTGATATAGACCCTCCCCAAGTCAATGCCTGTGTGGAGTTTGATTGTTCTCCCTGTATCTCTGTGAGGTTCCTCTCACCTCCCAAAAAACATACTGGATTTTTCCATTGCATACTCACTCAAGAAGGGAGTTGTAGGTAGCAGCGCAGATTCTAAATGCTCCCTATTGGTGGGAAGACATATACAGACCAAATGCTAACAACTGTGGTGCATATTGTCCTCTAGAAAGGAAAACATGGATCACAGACTGTGAAACATGTCAGGGCTAGCCACTCAAAGGTATAAAAATCGGCTGTAGGTAAATTAGTCACATTGACTAATGTCACCAAAAAATGGGTATGGATATTTTGCAGTGATAAGTGGGCTGAGTACCTGACCTATGCCAGGGACCCATACTGATGGTAGGGAGGGTCTATGTGCCCCTATTGGCCATTATATACCTGCCATAAAAGCCCAGCAGTCCTAGGTTACTATCTGACTGGTGTCCTGTTGCCCAGCATGGGTTACCTGGGATAACACTGCTGAACAAAAATTTGGATGTAAAACCAGTCATCCTGCCAAACATAAACTAAGGATTGCTACACTCAGTATAGGTTCACTGACAGGACACAGTTCAGAACTAGATGACAAGACAGTAAGGAGGAAGTTGGACATACTCTGTATCCAGCAGAAAAGATAGAAGGGCACTGTAACAAACCACATAGCTTGGGATCCAGAGTCTACAACCCAACAGGAAGATAGATTAGAAAGGGTGTGGTAATTGTGGTGAGGGAAAGGCTTCAGAAGACAGTGAGGGATGTTACCAGAATTAGTGACAGACATATAGCAATCAGACTTCAGTGTAATGCTAGGGCAATATTCATAATCTGAGCCTGTGACCCATAGCAAGGTTGTGATAGTGATGAAAAGGGTGCACACAGGCAGCAGTTGCAGGGCCTACTAGATAAAGCAGGTTATCATGACTGGTGTTGATAATGGGGGCATGAATGCAAATAATGGAAAAGAGAGAATGGGATATAAGAAATGTTGGGTCCACATAGGTTGGCTAACAGGAATAAAGAAGGAGAGGCCATTCTAGACTTTTATTTGGCAAACGTCTTGATGGTGGCCAACAAATGGTTCTGCAAGACAGACAGTCATAAAACCACATACAAGAGAGGACAACATACAAATCAGGTAGACTTCCTCCTAGTAACAAAAGTGCATTGGGACAGAATCAGCAAAGTTATCCCCAGTGAATAAGTTGGCCCACAGCCTAAACTACTGGTTGCCACAATCAGCTGCAAGCAGTGGTCAGGGAGTACTCTAAGGTCAACACAGACTAGGTTGAGGATGAAGGGAAAGCACAAGAGTTCAATGAAATATTCAAGTGTCTAGTATCTCAGAAAGGAGAGGAAATAGTAGGAGGTAAAAATGAATGGCAGTGCCTCAAAGCAGCTTGTGTGAGCACTATAGAACAGATATGAGTCTGAGTCAAGTATGGAAATAAGGTACATAAGGAAAGCTGGTGGTGAAATGTAGAAGTCCAGGAAGTCATCAAAAGAAAGGAGTAGTGCAAGAAAAAGAAGGAAATATAAATGACAGACCAGGCTAAGAAGAAATACTGTTTAGTTAAAGAGGCTAAGAGTGCAGTTGTCATAGTAAAACATAAGGCATCAGAGGCACTCTACCAGCTTCTGGAAAGTGACTCAGCAGATGGCACAAATAATCTCTATCAGGTTGCAATGCAGAGATAAAAAGACACCCTTCATAAAGTATGGCAGCAACAACATACTTACCCATCCCCAGGACATTAAAGGCAAATGGAAGGAGTACTTCCAGCAGTGTCCGAATGAAGAAAACCCCACAGAAGCTGCACTGCCCCAGACACAGATTACAATGAAATAAGAAGGGCATCCAACCCTAGAAGAAGTAAGAAAAGCAGTAAGGAAAATAAAGTCAGGGGAAAGCAATAGGATCAGATGTGGTTACAGCAGATATGATCACTATACTTGGTGACTAAGGGGAGAAATGGGTCCAGAGAGTATTCATACCAGTACGGAGAGAAAAATGTAGCTCAGATGACTGGAGAATAAGCATACTAGTTCCAGTGTACGAGAACAAAGAGGGCATTTACAACTGTCAGCAATATAAAGGCGTTAGCACCTGTCGTATTGCATGATTAATAAACAGATATGCAGAGCAGAAGAAAATAAGATGGGAGATGAGCCATAGTCAGATCAGGATCCAGAACAACTGACCACATGTTTGTAGTGAAACAGTTAAGAAGAAGCTAGAGATAAAGAAAGAGTCCAAACAGGCATTCCTAGACTTGAGGAAAGCATATGACAAAGTCCTGAAAGCTGATATGGGTAGCTCTAAACTGGTTTGATGCCCCATAAACATTGGTAGAATTAGTACAAACTTTGAACATGGACTCAATGACATAAGTCTGAACAGTGTTCAGACTTACAAAGAAGTTCCCAATGGGAGTGGGTGTTTATCAGGGTTCAACTCTTAGCCCACCATTGTTCCTATTGGTGATGAACTACATTATCAAATTTGGAGGTGGCAGATCAACAAAGTTGTTGTATCCAGATGATA
>NC_056728.1:391996260-392026260 GCF_019279795.1 Protopterus annectens
ACATTCTATGTCACTTTCTTGTGCAATGTGTGTATGGCTGTTGGACAAATTGATGTGGCCAATATACACTGTACCTAGACTTTAGTTAACTGAAAGGAATCTGTGTCATTCTTGCACTGACACAGCTACATCACACATTTCTGTGCTGTTGCTATGACAAAATACATGTATGCCCATATATGTAAATGAATGTCCACAAACTGACCTTTCTGAAGAGAAACATGGCAGTAGAACAGTAAAGCATTCACCACAAGTAAGTCCCTACTTCACTGTGACTGTAGGAGGACCATTGCAAACTTCTGTCTTTGTATGTGGGGGTACACCCCTCCCCACAAACATGCATACACGTAAAGCACCAGTGTGATATGGGGTAGTACACTCTTGAGTTGATTGTGTGGTATATCATGTGCCAGTGAGCATCTGTGCAGTGTGTCAGCCTGTAGGAGTATGTCATGTGCTATATGCTGTGATTCTAATGTCTTAAGTGGGCAGCATGGCATACAGTACTGATGCATAAATGTCACATGTACAGTTACGCATGACACAGTGTGAACAGACTGGGGTGATATATGCATATTTACAAGTTAACACAAACTGAGTTTTGTTACACACAGTGTGTGCATGTGAGTGTGTGTGTGTGTGTGTGTGTGTGTGTGTGTGTGTGTGTGTGTGTGTGTGTGTGTGTGTGTGTGTGTGTACTCTATATATGTATATACATATATGTGTATATGTATCTGTCTATCTATGCATCTATGGAAGCATAACTTTCTATCAAAACAACAATTAGTCAATCCTACAATGATCCACACCCAACTGACAAAAAAAAAACACTGTTTCACAACCTCCCACACCTCCTGTTAATTATATATACCATCTTCAAGATCACACTACAGTGGGCAAAAGGGCTTATTTCCCAGTCTTCACTGTACTGCAACCTTGTACTGGGAAAGCCTGAATATTTGTATCGACTGATATTCGATCAGCTGAAATGGCTCAGCCTAATGTCAACTAGTTTCCCTTTTGATGGAAAGTAGTCCTTCCATACGCGCGCACACACACACACACACACACACACACACACACACACACACACACACACACATACACACACAGATTCAATGGGACATACCTTGTAGAATGTTGCTTTGATTTGAAAGTGATTGTTCATATTAGAAAAATATATTGGTTGTTTTTAATCATGTTCCTCAAGAGGGTATATATTTAAACCAAGAACTGTTTTTTAATATGTATTAGACATCTGAAAAAGTGGGGTTACCCACAAAAGCACCTGTATCGAATAAAGATTTTTATACTGGTTTCTACAGCCGTCTCCAGGTCCTGGTGTTTTGCAGTAAGCTTAAAAAATGTTGTCAATGGTTCAATTAGTGATCAAGGACTGCCATTATAGGTTTACCTGGTACAGGGCATACATTTTGGATTTTGGGAAGCAGATATCATCTAATTAAAGTTGCTTTAAAAGATTTACATCTGTAAAACCCAGACTGATGAGTCTGACAAAACTCATCAATATTTCTCTCATAATGGTGGCTGGGGTATACACTTAGTTTACTGTAAAATAAAATATTCACTAAGTAAAATCCAGCATGGTCTGCATTGTCATTGCAATTTAATAAAATAAGTCCCTTTGTCAGCCTTGATGACTATAATATTAGAAATGCAATATATGGATGACAGTACCCCCTTTTTCTTCTTTGGATAAAGTAAATGTACCATCTTTAATATAAATTGATTATTTGTGCACAATTCCTTTAATGCATGCTGTTCAGAAAAGTTTGACTACTGAAAGGTATGGAGGATTAAACTCAGAATTCTAATACCAAATGGTTCCTCAGATCTAACAAGTATAGAAACAATATCCTATGGTTGATGTGAAAAACAACATCTTAGCATAAGGATTCTGGAAATGTACTTATATCATGAACAAATCAGTAGAAGAAACAAAAAAAGGAAAGTCTCCATGAAAAGGGGCAATTGTGTTCATTAGGCTTATTTGACAACAAATAAGTAAAATAAAATAAAATCAAGCCCCCCTCAGACTTGCGCAATTATTGCATAAAACTGAAATGAATGGGAACTAGAAACGTAAATCAAAATATAACAGGGAAAATGGATAAAAAGGCTATGAAATGTCTCGCAGTGTAGAATAAGAGAACTCAAGAGTCTGACTCATACCTCTGGCAAAATCGTTCAGTAAACTTACAATTCAACATATTTCAAGTATAGTACAGGGGATCCTACATGAATTCCATGCATATTCACATTTCTATATATCTCTGTCTAACAATATGTATCAATATTAATATTTTATTTCTCTACATGTGTAAGTGGATTTCCCCCTGCCAAAATACAGGTTGAGTGTTTTATTTCGATCTATTGTGGATCAATGCTGTTTTTGTTTTGACCATGTAAGGCTGATGAAGTTAGTGTCAATGTTTCTGCATTTTGATGAACAGTTAAAAATACACAAACCCACACACACACATACATACACACACACACACACACACACACACACACACACACACACACACACACACACACACACACACACACACACACACACACACACACACACACATGATTTACAGTATGTAAGAGCAAATGCTCTTACAGACAGCTTTTTCAGCCTGTTAGATGCTTTTTGTGAGATTGTGTAACAGTGGGGTCTTGGAATTTCCCCTTACCCTGTTATTCTCCATTTTCAGAGTTGGTGCATATAATTAGCAGGAGGTGGGCATAAACCCCATATGAGGGGGCAGGAGAGCTTGCCTCCCCTGTAAATTTTTTTAGAGTTAATCTAAAAAGATCACTTTTTTGTATGCGCTCATTTGAGTGTTGGTTTAATCAGACACTATGCATATATATATATATATATATATATATATACATACACACACACACACACACACACACAAGAATTTAGTGTGTGTGTGTGTGTGTGTGTGTGTGTGTGTGTATATAAAAATGTATATATATATATATATATATATATATATATATATATATATATATATATATATATATATATATATATAAAATAAAATCCTCCAAAGCTAGTTCCGAAAACAAAATTGCTACTGACTCTAAAGACAAACACAAAGCATTCTATAGCTATGTCAAGAATCTAAATGGGAACACTCAGATCTTCTCTGAGTTACAGCATAATGGCACTAAATATACAGAACCAACTGATATTGCCAACATCCTAGCAGATAGGTTCAGTGCTAACTTTACCCCCCTCTCACCCCCTAGAGGGCCCATCTCTATACCGGAAGAATGCAAAGTTCCTATAATCACGGCTGCACAGGTAAAAAACACACTCTCCAAAGCCAAGAACACAGCATCCATGGGACCTGACAATATTCCATGCTGCGTTCTACACGAACTACAGAATGAACTGGCACCCTACCTAAGTACCATGTTCAATCATAGCTTCACCTCAGGCTTTGTACCCACTGAATGGCGCACCGTGACAGTTATCCCACTCCACAAAGGGGGAGCCACGACGGACCACGGGAACTACCGCCCCATTAGCCTGACGAGCCTGGTCTGCAAGGCCATGGAACGTATCATCATGGAACTCATAAACAAAGACATTGGTAATCTCCAAACTCTGGACCCTGCTCAGTTTGTATTTGTAAAAGGCAGATCATGTCTCCTAAACCTGATTGACTTCTTTGAAGCAGTCACCATAGCCATAGATGAGGGTAAAATGGTTCACACAGCTTATCTAGATCTCGCCAAGGCTTTCAACACCATCCCCCACTCTGGAATTATAGATAAGCTCACTAAACTAGGTATAAATCCCTATGTCACAAGATGGGTTGCCAACTGGCTCACGGACAGAACCCACACTGTGAAAGTAGCGGATTCCAAATCAGACATCAGACCAGTGACAAGTGGAGTACCACAGGGTTCAGTCCTGGGTCCTCTCCTGTTTGGTATCTACTTCTCTGAAGTGCAGGCCAACACAGAAGGTCTTTATTAACAAAGTTTGCAGATGACTGCAAACTAGGAGCCATAATCGAAACTCCTAATGATGTGGACAAACTACAAAAGGGCCTCACTGAGACAGATACCTGGTGTCAAAGCCATGACCTGAAGCTCAATGCCAAAAAGTGTATTGTCATCCCCTTTGGTAAAAACTCTGTACCCATGAACTGTAAATGCAGCTGAACAACCCACAGTGAGGAGACGGAGAAGAGTGTACAGACCCAGGATAACCTATCAGGGGCTACATGAGCTGGCGATAGTGGAGTACTATATTGTGGACAGAGACCTTCTACAGCAAATTGTTGAGCTGTGCCAGTCACACATGACACACCAAACTGACCGAGGGGAACCCATCCCAGTGGATACCAAGATATGTGTAGGCCTTGGTATACTAGCCACAGGTACCTCCCGAAGCACAACTGGGGATATCATGGGAATCCTACAGGTATCAGCATCCAGAGTATTCCACCAGTTTCTGGATGTCATGTCAGCACATGCCAGTGAGCACGTATATTTCCTCAACAGCTGTGAGGTGTTGACCAGCAATATGTGTCTCTTCCACCAAATAGTAGAATACCCTGGGGTAGTGGGTGCTATAGACTGCATGCACATACACATCAAAGCACCACCCGGTGAGCAGGGTAGGGCCTACATCAACCGCAGGGTCATCCCCTCCAATCAACTGCCAGGTCATATGTGATGCCCAGGGCATTATAATGAATGTGTGTGCTGGCTGCCCTGGAGGCTATGACGATTCCCACATATGGCATGTGACGCAACTGTATCAGAGATTTGCCAATGGGGACATCCCCTACAGTCTCCTAGTGGGGGATGCTGGGTACACACTGAAGCCGTGGCTGATGACACCCATCAGAAATGCACACACACACCTGAACAACAACGCCATAATGAGGCACATGCACAGGCCAGACATATAATAGAGCATGTGTTTGGGATGCCCAGGTCACAGTTCCGATGTCTGGACACATCTGGTGGAGCCTTGCAGTATTCGCCAGCTACATGTACCCAAATTGTTATGGTATGTGCTATGCTACACAATATGATCCTACGGAAACAGCTGCAGCAGGAACAGCATGGGGCAGGACCACACAGCCACCAATGCCAAGGCCTGCACAGGCACAGAGTGATCCAGAGGAGGAACAACCTGAGCCTGCCCCATTAGGCAGAAGGAGGCATGCCCAGTACGCCCTGGCCTTGGCAAAGAGGCAACACATAGCACATGCACTGACACAGTAGGGACCCAGGGAATGACATCTCTCTCTGACTCGCACATATAGTAAAAGGGATGCCAAATATGACACTACCTGTGCTCAACCATGTATAGGGAGTGTACTATGTGCATCTGACATAGGCAGCCCTCCAGCACCATCCACAAGTCTGGCACACCCTCAAGGTAAGTCAATCAACCTACCAATTGCCAAATGGAGTATAATGTGTTGTTACCTTTAGCTATGGTATGGTTGTGAGTTGTGAGGAAGATCCAGCAGCAGGGGACCAAGAAAACGGAAGTCTTCAGAAGAAGGGAATATAGTCAACAGAAGAACCAGGCATTGACTCTTGTGTTTAATTTTTCTAGCTATAATATGGACACAGCTATGCATAGCCTTCTTAACAGAGGACTTACATTTATTCCGTCAACTAAAACATCATTAGAGGACACTCTTTTGGACTTAAGATTATTTTGTAGACGAGTTTGTCTAAGGTTGTTTTTCCCGGCTGATGATACCAGGATGAGTGGGGTAACTAAATCTCGTAACATACTTAAAAATAATAGTACCTTTATACCTCCTATACATCCTATGGTGCAATGTTTTCTAGATCTATGCGAAAGAGATTTCTACACATTGTTTTCTCTAGCATGTAATAACACAAAAGGAAGATTTTGCAATCTTAATAGGGACGAGTTTCAAGCCCTGGTTAAATTGAGAAGTGATGATAATCTGATTGTGAAACCTGCTGATAGAGCGGAGGGTGTAGTTCTGATGGATGTGGATGACTATGTGAATAGCATGAGATTGCTATTGTTGTCTGATCACAATACCTATAAGCACATCACTGCACAGCAGGTCTCTTCCATTATACTAACAGTTCATGAAAATGTATATGATCTATTATTATGTAGACAAATTAGTGTTGAAATGTATGAATACTTGTTAATATCTGACCCCGTTATTCCCATAGTTAAGGGACTCCCCAAGATCCACAAAGAGATTTGGCCTGTTCGATGAGACCTATTGTAGCAGGTGAGGGTGGGTTACCCCATATATCGATCTTTTTGGAGAGCCTCCTACATCCAGTAGTGAGTAATTGTCACACCATTCTTAGTGACACTTACCAACTTATAGATAGCCTTAAGGGCCTACATTTAGAAATGAAGGACACAGAGTACCTCCTCATAACCATGGATGTGGAAAAGCTCTTTACCTCTATCCCTAATGATATAGGGATACAGTACATTAGAGAGCTTCTGCATAAAGAAACACAATATACAAATGATAGAATAATACTGATAACTCAGCTTCTTGACACAGTGCTTAACAACAATGTGTTTATTTTTGAAAATGACTATTATCTACAGGCATGGGGGGTTGCCATGGGCACCCCCTGTGCCAATAGTTATGCTAATTTGGTGGTCTACTGGTGGGAAAAGTTGTTCCTGTTTACCCACGAATCTTCTAGATACATAAGATACTATAGAAGGTTCGTGGATGACATACTTATAGTTTGGGAAGGTACGTCAGATAGTTTTCATCATTTCCTTGGTTATCTACAAACCACAACAGACTTTTTGAGGTTTACAGTGGAGATTTCAAGTTATGAAGTTAATTTCCTTGACGTCACGCTCAGGTTGACAAAAGAGGGTGAAATTGTGACCAGGATTTACAGGAAAGCTGTATGGAAGAATGCATTGTTAGCACCAGATAGCATGCACCCAACCTATACCTTCCGTGGCATAGTCACTAGTCAATTTATAAGAGTATCTAGACTATGTCAAAATAAAGATGATCTTTTGAATGAAGTTAATAATATGGAAACCCTGTTTAGGATAGGGATATGACATGACTATGGTTAGAAGGGTAAGAAATGAAATTTTTGGAGTTTTAGAACATGATGCTAGTCCGGTGTTCCATATTAAGAATGGATATAGGATGGGAGCCACTATGGGCCCCAATATCCGTGGAAGAAGGCTTAGTTATGTCATTAAATTCACCAATGAAGTGGAAAGTGTAAGAAGTGTGATTAGGAAGCACTGGAATGTCCTTTCGGTAAATAAAGAAATTAGCAAGATTGTAGGACCTGCACCAACATTTTGCTATAGGAATTGCAATAATCTTAAGAGGCAACTATGTAATGACCGGCAGGTCACGAATATAAGGAAATCCACTAGTCTAGTACTAGGGGACCTGGTCAGGAAAGGAACATATCCTTGTTTACACTGCCCAAGGTGCAAGAGCATTAGTAATATACAGACTTATCAACATCCCAGTATGAATTTTGTTTTTAAACCCAAGTACTATGCTGACTGCAATACCAAAAATGTGATTTACTTGGCCACCTGTTCTTTTTGTACAGCATTTTACGTGGGTCTAACCAAGAGAAGGCTAAGGGACCGTATCTATGACCATCTTTATGAGATCCGCAAGCAGGATGACACTAATGCTTTGGCCAGGCATATTAAAGAGTGTCCCTCTCATTCTTTCACTTTTAGGGTTTTGGACATAATCATTCCAACTTTAAGAAGAGGTAGTATTGAACAAAGGTTGGCTAGAGCCGAGTTACACTGGATCTTAAAACTAGCGGCACATAATTCTCCAGGGCTAAATGGCTTCATCTCTATTAAACCGCTGTTGATTGAACGTAAATAAAGTTGGTTTTTGCTATCTAGAATTCTATAGCCCATACTTCCCTAGTAGTTAGGATATTAAAAGTGGGTATTATCCCCCTTTTTTTTCCTCTTAATTTGTGGTTAGCAACTGGGCATTTCCTTTATCTATAGCTCTATAGGAGTGTGATGTATAAGCATTTAATGCTAGGGACATCTTGTCACCTTGGAAGTTGTTGTTTAACATTACAGTATATGCATTACTAAACATCATTAATTTTATACCAGGGCACGACTCCTATATTATAGATGTTTACGATGGAATAGATAAGTATAGTACTTAGTTATTCAGATCATATATACAGGTTTTATATTTTAATTTTTATTTTATTGCTTATTATATTTTATAGTAAGGGCATGTCTTAACATGATAGAATGGCGTTTTGAGATTAGCCCTTGGTCTGATATATATACATATGTAGCAAGGGTATGTTTTAGTTGGATAGAATGGTGTTTTGAGTAACCCTTCATCCTATATATCTATATTTGTCTTGGTATATAACCCTGCATGTCCACTTGGGGTGACACTCCTCCACCATGAGATGTAGGATTAGAACTGCCCCTTTGAGTTCAGCTACACTGATGTACAGGAATAGTTTGATGTCCAAAGGAAGCATTATGGAGATGTCGTTTGAATAAATATCTTGCCATTGTTGTCCCATAAGGGTATATAGTTACACATACATTTTTATACCATAGTTATATTTTATATCTGTTGCTTTGTGAATATGTGGTTACGTTTGTTTTATGATTTATATGCATGTGTATAGTATATTCCCTAAACATGTTGTGTAGTATACTACTATGTAAATTTAGTGGTAAATACAGCACTTTCTTATAGGTTCTTGTTAATTTTTCAGACACACAACACGTTCTATGTTTCATGTAAAATAAGTATCACTAGGATAGTAATGCTGAATTAATTGTGTATTTTGCAACATGGTTTATCCTAGTGTATATGAAATAGTTTGTAGTTCGTGTAAATATACAGATATTGCCTTTACTTCATTACTAGAGAATTAATATACGTGTTTATAGCGGTTTTGGTTTTACACTGATATATATATATTCCCTCATATATATTTTATATATTTTTTTATGTTTATTTACTGAAGTTTATATGTGGGACATAAAATTTTAGTAATAGAAAATATACATCTTTACAGGTCTTACGCATGGTGGGTAGGATCAGTATGAAGAATGTATTTAAATGCTGGACCTATATTAAATTTTCTTAGTTCCCGGTCTCTATGGTCTTGTTTTAGGACCGTGGGGACAACTTTTAGGTCAGGAGGAACTCCCTACTGAGAATCCAGACATGTGACCTCAATAGCGAATAGGATGATGTTTAATTTGCAATGGCAAACAGTTTGTTGATGCTTCTTGGTGCAGCTTTTTACCGATGGTGGAACTGTCTTAAACAACTTGCATTGTATAGATTTTCTTACAATTAAGGTAAGGGATTCTAGCTATGTTTATATGAGTTAAGAGACAAGGAACACCATGATAGTATTTTGATGAAAGAACTCTCAGCCTGTGAGGGATGTGTTCTCATTTCTGAATGCCATTTGCCAAGTTGTAATGCTTTTGTTCAAAATATGCACTTTTGAATTATGAGCTTGTAAATGCATTTTTTATGTCTGAAGTCTGCAGTGTTTTGTCTAGTCAGAGGGTTTTAGTAATGCTTTGAAATATTTTGTGATGAGTGTGAGTGCTGCACTTTAGAAAATGAATTGGATTGAATTTAAACTGCATTTGAATGTAATGATGGCTTTAAATTGATGAAAGGCAATTAAGCTTCATTTTAAATTAATGAGCCCGCCAAAAGTTGTTTAGTATAAGTATTTTGGAATCATTTTATGACATTGTATCTGATGAAGCATAGTTTAACTATGCGAAAGCGCTTATTCTCTGTTTCCAATAAATGAATTTTTTACATATTACCATCGTGGATATTTTTAGTGTGTCAGGAGCTTGTGTTGGGACTACTCTATAGAAGGATTTACTCGTGGTGACTGTTCTCACTTTTTGGACTTCATGGTTGTGAGCATGCAAGGGAATTGGGTGGCTAAATGTTATGGCAGCAGACAGTAGGCACCCATAGTGGCACCATGACATCTGTAACACATACTGGAGTGACCATAGTAGCCAACACTACACAAGGTGATAATACCCACTGCAGGAAATGGCTGAGCGACATGTGTGTCCATATGACCCAAACATGTCAGGCAAGATGGTTCGCATACCCAACAACAGTCTCAGCCAGCAGGACAGATGTAGACAAATCCAAACAGAGCCTGTGCCATGGCCCCAGAATGATGGATATGGTTAACCTCCCCGCCAGACCTACACAGACAGACCACAGCAGGGCAGGCAGTGGGATGTAAGTTCTGAAAGGTAGGAAATCAGACAATAATATGTAGGGCAACCAAAGCACGATCTGTAGTACACTGGTATGCCTCTAGTCAGCATAATAGTTAGCAATACAGAATGAAATGGAGTACTTGACATACCAGTGCAGTCATAGCAAATGTGTACAAGTTTCATGTGTGCCCCTCACATCCTACATAGTAATGTAATAACATTTAGGTGTGCCCCCCAACCCTGTGTAGAAATGTAGAAATAGTCCGGTGTACCCCTCTATCCTACATAGTAATGTAATAACAGTCAGGTGTGCCCCCTCAACCCTGTGTAGAAATATAGAAATAGTCAGGTGCGCCCCCCCATCCTACATAGTTATGTAATAACAGTCAAGTGTGCCCCCCCACTCCTGTATAAAAATGTAGAAATAGTCAGGTGTGCCCCCCATCCTACATAGCAATGTAATAATAGTCAGGTGCGCCCCCCCCCAACCCTGTGAAGAAATGTAGAAATAGTCAGGTGTGCCCCCCCATCCTACATAATAATGTAATAACAGTCAGGTGTGCCCCCACACTCCTGTGTAGAAATGTAGAAACAGTCAGGTGTGCCCCCCCCGATATGCAGAAATGTAGTAACAGTCAAGGCCAAATGATCGATGGATACTTGCAGAGACAGCAAGCTACCTGTCATTGTACAACACAAAGGTCAGCACTGCAGCACAAACTACCTGGACATGATCCACACATTCAATACAGATGGCCATACTGGGCATACTCACACAATTAAACACATGAAGGCCATGACTGCAAACACAGTGGACCAGACATATCTGGCAGTTGCAGTTAGTGCAGACACTCGTCAGCATGCACCACTCATGGCTTGCACACACAGTGGATAGGAATACAGACACATATGTCAGGACAACACACTTTAATAAGCCAAAGGTAGATGTACATAGATGTGTGGAAGTGGGTGACTGTGACAAGGAGCCATCCAGGCCTGTCCCACCCAGCACACAGCCAAAGAGCCCCAAACACATGAGGTACAGATGTCACTCACTGCAGCTACTAGCCACCAATTTCTGTCAGCATTACAGACTATGTGGTGCACGTGCCAGCTGTGCAATATGACTGTACAAGGAAGTAGTCATCTAGCAGCTGTATACATGTACCTGTGACATATGACCCCGTGTGTGCCCGCATGAGGCGTGTCAACCCCTAGATGAATGGATTATGGCCCATGCACACAACGCCCTCCCCATAGCCCTACTATGATAAGCCTGCTGAGGTAATCCAATATGAAATACACCTTTGGGAGAATTGTAGCCAAGAATTTCTGTGGGATGTGTCCCATAACTGCATACTGCTGTAGTGTGATAAACTAGTTAGGTAGGAGTTCTAACCCCAGACTTCACAACTGTGAGTGTGTATATGTTTGTGTGCGTTTCTGACTGTGTAGAGAACAATGCTTTTTAGGGTACTCACATTCCTTACAATTCATATACTCAACTTTGGCAAGGTGGCTGATGTCACCCACCTAGAAATACACCTCTGGGAAGGTTATAGCCCAGTGAACTCCATAGCGTGCCCTGTAACTGCGTATTGCTGTAGTATGATAAAGCAGTTAGGTCGTTGTTCCAATCCCAGACATGGCAAGTGTGTGTGTGTGTCTGTCTGACCCTGTCTGTGTAGAGAGCAATGCTTTTTAGGGTAATCACACTCCTTACAATTCATATACTCAACTTTGGCAAGGCGTCTGATGTCACCCACCTAGACATACACCTTTGGGAAGGTTGTAGCCTAGTAATCTCTGTAGTGCGTCCTGTAACTGCGTACTACTGTCGTGTGATATAAAACTATGGTAAGGTTCCATCCCCACCCATGTCAGTTCTGGATGTTTTGTGTGTGTTTCAATGTCTGAGTACGGAGCAATGCATTATAGGCTAGTCACACTCACTAGATTTCAAATGGCATACTTTGCCAAGCCTGCTGATGTCATGCATTGTGAAATACACTTTTGGGGAAGGAGATCCCTAGTAATCCTTGTGGTGTGTCCTATAACAGCTCTATGTTGTACTGTGATATAGACCTCTGTTAGGGGTTCTATACCCACACATGTTGATTGTGGATGTTTTATGTGTGTCTCACTGTCTGTGTAGGGAGCAATGCATTTTAGGCTAGTCACACATGGCACATTTAAAATGGCCTAGTTTGGCAATCCTGCTGATGTCATTCATTGTGAAATAAATCTTTGGGGCAGTTGCTCTCTAGTAATCCCTGTGGTGTGTCCTATAACAGCTGTAATGATATATAGACCTCTGTTATTGGTTCTATACCCACACATGTCAGTTGTGGATGTTTTGTGTGTGTGTCACTGTCTGTGTAGGGAGCAATGTATTTTAGGCTAGTCACACTCACTACAATTCGAATGTCCTACTTTGGCAATCCTGCTGATGTCATCTAATGTGAGCTACACCTTTGGTGAAAGAGAGCTACAGTAATCTCTGTGGCGCGTACTATAACTGCATAGTGCTGTAGTGCAATAAACTAGTTAGGTAGGGGTTCTACTCCCAGACATGACAGGTGAATGTGTGTTTGTAACATGTATTCTGTGTGGAGGTGGGTGTGAGTGTGTGACACCAGTGGCCAATGTGGAGTGGGTTTTGCATATTTCTTATATGGTGGCCCTACTATATATCACAATGTCCACCACACAAGGATAACAGCATTAGTAACTGTATTTAGAGCACAACCTAGAGCTGTTTACTGAATTTCCTGTTTGCACTTATTTTTAAAATCTTTTTTTTTTCAAAACTTGCATTTTATCTGTCTTTGGCTTAGCACTCTTGTGTGGGGTCATTTTCTGTACTGTTATAAGTTGTTGATACTTGTTAACCTCTGCTATCTCTGAAAAAACAAAAAAACAAAAAAAAAATCTTGCTTTTTTCCCACTTTTCTGAGATTTAAAAAAGTTCAATTACAGGCTTGCTGTTCTTGAACTGTTTGTAAGTTTCTGTGAGGCCATTTTTTGCTTGGGCTAAAGGAAAGTCTCTTTGTTGATCAGTGGCAGTGAAAAACATCGAGCAGCCTGCCTGCCCCTGTGGGAGTGGTTACTGACTTGAAACTGTAGTTTTATTGGCCATTTTGGGTCAATTCCAAAACTCCTTCATCTTCCTCTCTTAAAACCCTCTTTTGCGCGGCTTTGCACGGTTTTGAGCATAGCGCAACAATGGGCAGCGCCGCCTAATTGGGTTTAAACTATTCCTGGCTCCACAAAGTCTGCTCTTCACTTTTTCCCTTAGAACTGCTCTATCTCTCAATTTAAACACCATATTCTCATAAGGCCCTTCACTGGTCCAATTAAGTAATCCTACAAGTTAGCACTATTAAACCATAAGCACTACTTACTCTTATACTCTCTACGATTACCCTGTCCTCTATTGGTCCATCTTAAATTCAGTTTCCCTATTACTCTAGCATGTCCAAAGGTCAGTCAATGGTTTCCTCTCCAGTCCAGCTGGTGAATCTGGGAATTTTGAGGCAATGTTACAACTGTCTCATGTACACGGACAACCCTCTCCTCCTCCAAACAGGTTCAAATATATGTGAGAGATGCAACTATTTAGCTAAACTGGAGGCTGAGCTCTCTCATCTCAAAACTGGTGTAACCAGTCAGGAGGAGAAGGTAACCTCACACAACACAATTCCAGTATCACATAGTACCACCACATCAGCGAACCAAACACATAAATACACAAAAACACACTCAGAGGCTCTAAATAAAAATCTACCTAAGCAACAGAGACCTCCAAAGCAGACATCCAAGCAAACGCTACCTCAAAACAAAACACACACAACACATAACCCACAAAGTCAGTGTGCCAAGCAGCCACAGCCCTTAAGGCTGAATAACACACCTGATACTCTTGTTATAGGTGACTCTATTGTCAGACACACTGACGTCCCGCTCACCAGGCTGAATAAAGAGAAGGTCATGGTGAGCTGCCTGTCGGGTGCTAGGATCCGACACATAACGCAAGCACTCAGGTCACTCCAAAGCAAATACAAATATGACTCAGTCATTATACATGCTGGTGTGAATGACCTGAGACGTACCTCCCTGGACTACATGAAAAGAGACATAGAGGAGCTCTCTGATCATGTAGCCCAGGCTGGTAAGACCCTGACCTTGAGCAACATCTTACCCTCACCTAGAATGATGCCACAGTACAAAGACAAAATGATCGATTTTAACAATTGGCTAAAATTTTGGTGTCATTCAAAGGGGATCCAGTGTCTGTCAGCCTGGGATGACAAGCTCGACAAGCCACGTTGCTTCACTAGGGACGGCTTGCACCTGTCACCACTGGGCTTTCGGATATTGGCAAAGGCTCTTGCCACCCCCATAGTGCCTTTTTTAGGCAAGGCTCAAAAGTCAAACCCACCCCCATAGACAGCACAAGGAACAAGAAACTAAGGGTAATGCTGCTAAACGCCAGAAGTCTTAACCTCAAGATGCACGCACTCGAAGCTCTCCTCAGTATGGAGAACATCGATATCTGTGCAGTGACAGAAACCTGGTTCAAGGCTCCAGAGAGCACCCCAGCAATACCAGGCTATACCTCATATCATGCTTTTCGGCCCCAAAACCCGGACCGAACCACAAATGGAGGGGGAGTTTCCATATTTATCAAGGATATCCACACCTCCAGGTTAGTGGCATTGCACGAAGTATCGGAGACCATCCATGTGCAACTAACAGTGGGCAAGACTGCTTTTCAGTTTATAGCATCCTACAGACCACCCTCTCAAAGTCAGGAATCCCATTCGGCTTTCCTGAAAACATTGGAGAACATGAAGATCTCTCCGAACACCATTATATTGGGCGACTTCAACTACCCAAACATTGACTGGGAGCACTACTCAAGCCCCAGCACCTTAGCCCAAAGATTCCTGGAAATTATAAACTCAAATGCTATGGAACAACTAGTCACCACTCCCACAAGAGGGGACAACATACGAGACCTGATCATTACCAACATGGGGACTCTATGCTCCACACCAGAAGTATATCCCTCATTGGTAAGATCAGACCATAAATTAATTTCACTGGATGTCCACATCCCGACCCCACCCCCAGCCCAGAAAACCAGTGAAAAACTTCTCAAAAGCAAACTTCTCACTTCTCAAAACCGAAGTGGAATCCTTCAAGGCCCCAGGGCCAGTGGAAACTACAGCCCAAACTGCAGAATCCTATATAAATGCATTCTACGGACATCTCCAGGAATGCATGGATCATGCTATCCCAAACAAAACCAAGACCCAATCATCCAAAGGCAGGCGTCCAGTCTGGTGGACCCCTGCCATAAATAAACTGTACAACAGAAGGAGGAAGCTACTACATGATAGAGCAAAATCCCTAATAGGGAAGGCATCTCTGATCAGTACTAGCAAAAATTACGATCCCTCATAAAATCCTCCAAGGCCAGCTTAGAGAGAAAAATTGCACAGGACACCAAAGACAATCATAAGGCTTTTTCAGTTATGTTAGAAACCTGGGATGCAACTCCCAGACTTGTTCTGAGTTGATTCTAAACGACAAAAAATACACTGAACCCACAGACATCGCCAATATCCTGGCAGACAGGTTCAGTGCAAACTTCTCCCCTCCCCAAAAGAGCAAGTATCTATCCTGGCAGAGGGCTGCCTCCCAAACATCTCAGATGCTCAGGTGAAGGCTGCCCCCTCCAAAGCAAAAAAACACTGCTTCCATGGGACCAGATGGCATCCCAGGTTGCGTCCTACATGAACTACAAGAGGAACTAATCCCTCAAATAAAACAGCTATACAATCTCAGCCTCACTACAGCATATGTGCCCACAGAATGGCGTACAGCAACAGTGGTCCCACTCCACAAAGGTGGAGCCTCTACGGACCCTGGAAACTATCGCCCCATAAGCCTGACTAGCTTAGTCTGCAAGGCTATGGAGAGGATCATCATGGAGCTCATAAACAAAGACATTGGGGACCTACAGACACTAGATCCTACCCAGTTCGGCTTTGTCAAGGGCAGATCCTGCCTTTTGAACCTGGTTGACTTCTTTGAAACAGTCACCAAAGCCATAGATGAAGGGAAGGTAGTCCACACAGCCTATCTGGACCTTGCAAAGTCATTTGACACAATACCCCACTCAGGCATCATAGATAAGCTATCCAGCTTAAATATAAACCCCTATGTCACAAGATGGGTCGCAAACTGGCTCAAAGACAGAACCCACAGAGTGAGAGTTGCTGGAGCCATGTCAGACTCGAAACCGGTCACAAGTGGCGTCCCACAGGGTTCTGTCCTGGGACCACTCTTGTTCGGTATATACTTTTCCGAGGTACAGGCAAACGTGGGGGGACTATGGCTTACCAAGTTCGCAGACGACTGCAAACTGGGCGCCATAATCAACTCTCCAGCTGACACAAACATCCTTCAAAAAGGTCTCACAGAGACAGATAACTGGTGCCAGTGCCATGGTTTAAAGCTAAATGCCAAAAAATGTATAGTCATACCCTTTGGCAAAAACAATGTGCCCACAAATTACCACATAGGCGGAAACCCATTAAGTACAGAGAAAGTTATTAGGGACCTGGGGACCCAAGTTGATAGCAATCTCTCCTTTGAAAACCACATTGCCAAAGTGGTTAGAAAGACCTTCTACATAGCCCACCTCATCATGAAGGGTTTCACATCTAGATCAAGAGAGGTAATCGTGCCCCTTTATTCATCCCTCATCAGGCCTATCATAGAATACAATGCCCCTTTTGGGATGTACCTTAGCCGACACCTGCAGCAATTAGAAAGACCCCAAAAGTATCTCACCAAGAGGATCAAGGGTCTCAAACAGATGCCATATGCTGCTCGGTTAAAAGAACTCCAGCTCTACTCAGTTGCATACCGCCTACTTCGAGGCGATCTATGCCTGACATACAAAGCTATGTCAAATCCAGAATTAATGGACATGCTCCACCTCAGTAAACCTAAATCCCTTAGAGCCACATGCTCGAGGGACTTGAACCTCAGCACAGAAATAAACAGAACTTGCTGGAGGGACAGGTTCATAACCCAGAGGCTCCCTTCGCTCTGCAATAGAATTCCAGTTCATGTGAGGCAGAGCACCTCACTGAATCTCTTCAAGAAGAATCTCGATAAGTGGATGGGGGATCGTAGGTTTGTCCCAGGGATTACTCCCGTGTCACTATTAGACAGAGGCACAGTAAACTAAACCTTAAAAAGGGCACAGTATACTCAAATCAAGGGGTGGCGTAAGCCATACAGAATCGGGCTAGGCTTATAATTGCCCCAGGGCAGATAGCCTAGTATGAACCTATGAACCTATGAAATAGCTGGAGTGCAAAGCCATACCCATACATGTGACATCAAGGCCAAGCAATCACAGTTCGCAACCCCAGTATTACCCAGACCACACTCTCAACTCATGTGTCATACACACACACATGCTGAGGCAACAGCCAATATGTGGGTAGTACACTGCATGTTGGCCAGTGATAGTAACTATGGGGTGATAGCTGTGGACTACAGAGAGCATGGCACCCTGTCCATCTGTCCAATATGCATGTACATGCAGACAGTGCACCTTCCCTATGTTCCCCAATGGACACCTAAAACACCTGTGGTGCCATCACATGTGACCCACAAAGGACATACCATGCCTGACAACATGCCCTGTATTGAAAGATGCCACTGACACCAGGGAATGCCGCTAGCATGCTATCAGTTTAGGTGCAGGGTAAACCTGCTGCCCATTACCAGTTCCTGCCACATGTGGGCAAGACTGGCACATCTGATGATAATCTGTGTTCACAACATTGGCCAGACACCCCAGGTACAGTTCCACATGTCACAGTAAATGCATGTGGAAGGTGTGCACATCCCAGACACTGTCCATGTCATGAACTAAGGAACACATACATGGCAAGCGATGCACAGCATTGGCCACACTCAATAGTCCCCCAGGTGACTGGATGGGGGATACAATACCCACCTGTGTGGGCAAATGCAGACACTACAGCTCTGCGCCACAATGCAGATCATCGTCATGTGGCCTGATGCCAAGGTATACCCATCACCTAGCCTTGTACAGCTGTCTGGCACATTCGACCACCACACACCTGTGCAGACATGCACCCATGCATGTCAGTGCTGGCACCCTGTGTATTTGTGTGTGGGTTGTATGGTGCATATGTTCACATCCACACTCCCTACAACCCCCACGGGCATACTGAAGCATGCTATCTGATGTCAGACACCTCCCCATACCCTTTGCCCATACAACCCCAGTATGACAAGTGTGGTGCATGTGATACCTGTACAGTGATGTGTTGCTGCAATCCCACTACTGATGAGTTGTAATCATGCCCCTGCCAAGTGTGTCAATGTGTTTGCGTCCTTCTGATAGTGTGGATGTGTTGATGCTGGTACATACATGTTCATGTGGACAGGCACGTGTTCGTCACCTACCGTATAGCTACCATATCCCTGTTGCAGATGTCAGTCACCATCACATATATGTTCTGAGGGCTCCACAACAGGTAACCCATATGGCGCATCCAATAACTGCATAGAACTGTGATAGCACTACATAGTCATCAGGGGTTTGATACCCTGTGCTGGTAGGTGTTTGACACAAACATGCTTAGGTTTTACTCTCACACCACTCCCTGACTTGTCTTTGCCTCTGTCTGCCTCTCCCACTCCCTCTCTGGTGGATGTGGAGACCTACACCTGCTTTGCTTGGCAGCAGCATGTGTATTTTAAGTGATGTTCATGATCAGCTGATGGCCTCTGCACACATTGCAGCCCTCCCCTAGCTGATTGCATATGGAACAGCTGTGGTAACATTCCCATAGCCAACTGCATGGAACACACTCCAATATCTAGGAGCATCATGTTGGTGTTGGCCCTTTTCATTCACTGTGAGCAGGAACTAGATCTGTTGTTTGGCAAACAGCATCTCAGATGGATTGGAGATTTACCTCTAACAACATACACTGTAGAAACAGGGTAACACACAGGAGGGGGATGTGCCTGACCTGATTACAGACTGTAAGTGCTGCTATACTGCATTTGGAGTACTGTTTATTTAACAGTGTGTGTGTGGATATGACTGTCCTACATGTCTCAATATCTGCCATGTCAGTTCCATGTTTATGAGGAATCCCCATCTGCAGGGTCATCTGCAAACAGGGCAGTGTGTTGTGCCTTTGGTTTCATGTGTTACCAATGGAGCATCTATCTGCGGACTGCAGAAGGTAGTGTGAGGATTGCAGTCTGTAGATGGTGAAAGCCATTACAGTTACTGGCTTCTTATCCCTCATAGGACATATGTTGCAACAAACCCTGTTACAACAGTAAATGTATGAGGTTATCACAGTAACATGTCATTATTGGCCCTGTGTATGTGCTTCCAGCCACAGCTCTGTCAACCTGTGTACATATGGCGTGCACGGAAGTGGTGCATATGTGCTGTACACCATAATTAGTGTCATCATATCTGATAACAAGCCAGTGAGATATCAGACTTCTACACATGTTATGTACAGTAGGGGTTATATTTGATGAAATATCCTGGACATTCTGTGGGTGTTTGTACAGTACTTTGGTCTGTGTACTTATGGTGAATGTCGACAGTGTGTGTATTGTTAATATGTACTTTAGCCTGTGTACAGACTATGGCAGATGTCATTGTTCTAGGTCCTGTCCTATCTGATGTTACATGCTGCTTCACTGTATGGTACCGTATTGGCGTACATGTTTGTAGGGCCATAACACACACATGTCCCATATCACAGACAGCCATCAGACCAAGCTGTGTAGCAGCCCAGTATATGTAGGGTCAGTCTGTGAGTGGAACATATGAGGATGGTGTCGGACAGATAGTCCATATAGTGTTATATTATGCTAGATTAACATATGTGGCTTTGGCTGTGTTCACATTGGTTGTGGTTATGCACTTTCACACAGGTTTATCTTACCCTGTGCTGTGACATGCCTGTAGAGCCTGCTATATATGCAGGTACATGTGCATTCCCCCATAGGTGATGTAGGCCAGTGTTAAACCAGTCTGCCTGTAGCCTGTACAGTGCATTGTTACATGCTTAGCAGCTAAGTGTACTTACCCAGTGACATGTCATGTGCAGATACTTGCCAGATTTACTGCTGCTGGGCCTTGTTTAACAGTCATGTATGTCAGACAGAGCAGTGGGATGCTGTATAGATGTATGTCAATATCTAGTGGGTGGTATGTGGCCATGGCACCCCTGTACCAGTGGTTATTATGTGTCAGGCCAGACAGGAGTGTGTGAATGTATAACCTATGGTGGCAAATGTATTCCAGTTTTTATGTGTTATACCCATCTACAAGGCTGTCTACATCCATATGGTCAGGCATGGTACACATGTTTAGCACTAAGGGGTTATGTGTACACCTGCTGTACAGAGTGTGTCAGAATGTCCACATATATTGGCCAATATCTCTGCTGCATTCCACAGGGGCATTATGTGCTAGCAGCAGTACTTTACTATGATGTCCTTAGGATGTCTGTCAGTAGCCAATGGCACACATGTTATAAGCAGATGTGACCTCCAACATACACACACCAGGTCTGTGAAGACAATCCTAATGACAGTAGGAATAGTCTACTAATATACCTGCTATACATACCTGACATCCCCTTGCACAAAGACTGCGGGACTATAGAGGCTGGAGTAGGGCTACACTCCATGTCCAGGACATATGGTGTAAATATATGTACATATTATTATCCTGATAGCCATATATATATTATTACACATGTATAGTACTTCCAATCACCACTGTTATGGCAACCACCTACTCTAACCCCCTACATCATGTGGGCATGGTCCTTTTACATTGCCTGTGTGATGGACATCCTTCCTGTGTGTGGGCATCAGTGTTACAGACAGTAGGTATCAATACCTCTTACAGGATAACCGGCACACTCAGGGCAGCTACATATTTGTAGGAGGTTCAGGAACTACAGACAGAGTGTGAGTAGAGTTGTATTATGCTTTGTACAGTACTGGTGTTACAGGGTGTGTGTGTACATACTACTTTACCTTGGAATGCAGTCTGTCTGCATAACTCTCAACTGTGGGCCTACCCTCTTGATGGCATAAGGTGTGCCTATCATCTGTTGTCTGTCCACCACACAGGTCCTGTGTCAGATATTTCACTGGCAGTGTGTGTGTTGAATGCTATCAGTACATGGCTAAATCCATTTCTGTTTCTAACCTCAATTTCCTGACTAAGGGTATGTTGCAGACTATCCTGTAACACCAGCAACTTGCTTAGTGTATGGCAACAGTTCTCCACATTTTTGCCTGTGCTCCAGCCTCTATCCTCCACCTACATACCAAGCTTTGCACATATGACATGCTGTTGGGGGTTGTTCCGTAGTGGGCTGTGAGTATATCACACTACCATTGCTGCCATCAGTCCACTGCTGTTGTATCCGCCACACATATGGTGGGGCTGGGGCCATGTATGTGTGGGCGTCACCTACACAATACATGTGGGTTCTTATGCACCCCAGAGGCCAGTGTATGTAACAGTGGTATATAGCCCTGTATTATTGAGCCTTGGGGGCACCATAAATGACCTAGGCTGTTAAAAAATGTGGGGGTATCAGGGGTGAGCTGCCTTAAGGTATCTGGATGTACAGTACTGTATACTTCACCTATATTTACATTACTTACATAAATTGGTTAATGCAAGCCTACTGCCTCCTGCCATACAGACTGTTCTGTTTGTCAGTGTGCATGTGATGGTGTCAGTTGTGTCTTGTTATGTAACAGCTACAACCCATTTGGTCACATGACATCTTTACCACCTAGTGATTTTGTACAGAATGTAGATAGCGGCTGCTGAACTATACACCTGCATTACATACTGTTGATTGTTTGGTATCCTGTGGCCCAGTCTGTCCTCACTATTGTACAATTTGAAGGGCTTGGCCTGGACAGTGACAGGTGAACCTTTCCATACTACTGTATTAGTATAACTGTTTCACAGTTGCATTACTCTGTTTATATGGATGTCAGTGTCTGAACAGCTATATGACATGGCATATAGAACTGTAATAATACACAATTAAAGGTATTCCATTTCTGCAAACCTGTGTGTGGTGTTTTCCCTATGACCTATCTGTGGGTATATGTTGCAAGAAACAATTGTCATTTGTATGGGTGGCCCATACAGTGTCCAGTTGTTCAGGTGTTAACTGTAGACATAGTGGCTGTTCCATATTGTGTGCACCTTCTACTTATGTATCTTACTGTACATATATATGTGTGTGTATGTGTAGTCACATGCATATGTATATATATTTCTACATATCTGTGTCTGTGTATCTGTATCCTGGGGATGTGGATGGCTTCCACATTTTGCATTTCCTATGGGAGGGAGACTGTACTGCATGATATGTTACCAATACCAGCCTGACATCATACAGGTGGGATGTAGT
Organism: Protopterus annectens; assembly: GCF_019279795.1. Taxonomy (NCBI): domain Eukaryota; kingdom Metazoa; phylum Chordata; order Ceratodontiformes; family Protopteridae; genus Protopterus; species Protopterus annectens. The sequence goes on from NC_056728.1 coordinate 392,019,091, forward strand.
ACTGTTAACATCTTGTGCCCATGTCGTGTCAGGTCCTGGTTATCGGATCTGCAACTCTTGGTAGTGTATTGCAGGGTGGATATGTTTGGCTGTGGGGGTGGAATACCTATTTGTACAAGAACTATAGTGTGTGGGGCCTCTTAACCCCATTAACGGTGCATGTGGACATATGTGTTTTTGTTAATCTGCCATTGCTATCTACAGATGTATGGCCATATATACCTATATAGATATATATCTGCCTATATATATATATATATATATATATATATATATATATATATATATATATATATATATATATATACCTATGTCCGTATATACCAACACAGATATATATCTGTGTACACATATGTAACTTGCTGTCTATATGTAGACATATAGGTGTAGACATTTCCAAGTATTTATGTTCATATATATTAATATATATGTATATAGTTTTAGAAATATATATATATATATATATATATATATATATATATATATATATATATATACATATATAGATATGTAGTGTCTTTTAGATAATAATATATTTACACACACATACGTCTAGATGGTGGTATACATTCTCTGTACTGTTGCATGACTGTACTGGATGATATGTTTCTGAAAATAGATTTATTTGTATCTGACATGGCTTTGTTAATTCACTTTTTCTATGGTGTGCAGGGTCCTGGGTTTGAGCCTTGCAGGAGTTGTTTATTTTGTTGCTGGGCAGAACACAGCCCATTGGATACAGAGTGATTAAAGCACTTTTGAGCAGTTGTAAGCAGGTTTAACAAAGGCACTCTCTTGAGGCACACCTAAAAATGGAGAACATTGATATCTGTGCAGTAAATGGGACCTGGTTTAACGCTCCAGAGAGCACACCTGTAATACCAGGCTATGTGGCACACCTCATCACAATGTATAATTCTAAAAATATATGTCTAAAAATATAAATATATATATATATATATATATATATATATATATATATATATATATTTATATTTTTAGACATATATTTTTAGAAATATACATTGTAATATATAATACATTTTATTGTGATTACATATGTTTTTTTAGATAGGTTGGGAGAATATGTTATTGAATTGTAACTAAGCTGCCTCTAAATTTTTTTTTTTAATTTTTTGAATTGTCTATGTTTTTAAATTGTCTTTCTCTTTAAGCTTGGAAAGCATTTGCACTTTTCCTGATCTGATTGGATGATTTTATATGACATGTATTTTAAAATGGGTGTGAATTTGTAAGAATTTATTTTGGTCTGAGGAAGTTACCAGGACAGGTTGTGAAAGCACTTATCCTTGTAATAAAGTTTCTGTGGAATCTCATTTGGACTTTATTTGAATTTCTACTTGGATTTCAGCTCCTTTGTGGTGGTTCAGTGTTTGGAACATATTTTTGTTTTTGATAGTACAGAAAAGAGTAAAATCACAAGAAGGGAAGACATCCCTGATCAGTATCAGCAAGAAACTACGATCCCTCAAAAAACCATCCAAATCGAGCATCGAAATAAAAATTGCCACGGACTCCAAAGATAACCACAAGGCATTCTTTAGCTATGTCAAGAATCTAAGTGGCAGTTCTCAGATCTGCTCAGAGTTAGTGCAGAATGGCACAAAATATGCTGAATTGACCGATATCACCAACATCCTGGCAGACAGGTTCAGTGCAAACTTCACCCCCCCTCACCCCCAAAAGGCCTCATAACCATACCAGAAGAATATAGAGCCCCTGAAATCACAGACACTCAGGTTAAAACAGCCCTCTCCAAAGCCAAAAACAGCATAAATGGGACCAGACGGTGTCCCAGGCTGCATCCTACATGAGGTCAAATACGAACTAACCCCTCACCTAAACACACTGTTCAAACTCAGCCTCTCCACAGGCTACATACCCATAGAGTGGCACACAGCAATGGTTATTCCGCTCCACAAAGGTGGAGCCACAACAGACCCCGGGAACTCTTGCTCTATAAGCCTGACTAGCTTGGTCTGTAAGGCTATGGAGCACATCATCATGGAACTCATTAACAGAGACATTGGGAACCTCCAAACACTGGACCCAAACCAGTTTGGCTTTGTTAAGGGCATATCATGCCTCCTGAACCTCTTGAACTTGTTTGAGACAGTTACCAAAGCTATAGACGAGGGAAAGGTGGTACACACAGCCCACCTAGACCCTGCAAAGGCCTTCGACACCATTCCCTATTCTGGTATTATAGACAAGCTCACCAGCCTGAACATAAACCCCTACATCACAAGATGGGTTGCCAACTGGCTCACAGACAGAACCCACATGGTGAGAGTTGTGGGAGCTAGGTCGAACTCTAAACTGGTTACAAGTGGCATTCCCCAGGGCTCAGTCCTAGGACCCCTCCTGTTTGGCATATACTTCTCAGAGGTACAGACAAGCACAGGAGGACTGTGGCTGACCAAGTTCGCAGACAACTGCAAACTAGGGGCTATAAGTGACTCTCCAGCTGTCACAGACATCCTCCAAAAGGGTCCCACTGAGGCAGATACCTGGTGTCAAAATCATGGCCTCAATCTAAATGCCAAAAAGTGCATAGTCATCCCCTTTGGAAAAAACAAAGTACCCACAAACTACCACATAGGTGGTAGTCCCCTAAATATGGAAGACGTAATAAGGGATCTGGGGACCCAAGTAGATAGTAATCTCTTCTTTGGTAATCACATTGTCAAAGTGGTTAGAAAATCCTTCTATGTGGCCCACCTAATCACAAAAGGGTTCGCATCCAGATCAAAAGAGGTCATTGTGCCCCTCTACTCATCACTCATCAGACCCATCATAGAGTACAACGCCCCATTTGGGATGTACCTTACAAGACACCTGCAACAGCTGGAAAGACCACAGAAGTACCTCACCAAGAGGATCACTGACCTCAAACAGATGCCCTATGCAGCTCGACTGAAGAAACTCCAACTGTACTCAGTTGCATACCGCCTATTCAGAGGTGATCTCTGCCTGATATACAAGGCCATGTCCAACCCAAAATTGATGGACATGCTCCACGTAAAGAAAACCATATCCCCTCGAGCCACATGCTCTAAGGATCTAAACCTAACCACAACAATAAATAGGACATGCTGGAGGGATAGATTCCTGTCCCAGAGACTTCCCATGCTTTGGAACAAGATTCCAATCTACATTAGGCAGAGCTCCTTGCTGACACTCTTCAAGAGAAACCTTGATGAGTGGATGAGAAACAAAAAGTTTACCCCGGGGATCACTTCAGTGGCTGTGCTGGACAGAAGCGCAGGGAACTTATCTAATGAGGCAGCGAAAGCCAACACAATCATGGCTAGGCTTATAAATGCCTTCGGGCAGATAGCCTAGTACCTACCTACCTATGAACCTATGAACCTATATATATATATATATATATATATATATATATATATATACATACATATGAACATATTTATCTATCTATATACAATTGATGTTAAATGATTATTTGTGTCATACACACACACACATATATATATATATATATATATATATATATATATATATATATATAGCTGTCTATCTGTCTACATTTATAGATATAATTTGTCCATATGTCGATGCATGTTTGGCTCATAATTTTGGCCTGCACCTCATTCTCTTGGCAATTGACATGGATGATCTCAGGATTGAAGTCAGTAACTACTGATGACACCTTTGCGTTTCAGACTTCAACTCCTTCAAAATATGTTTTAATATATATAACTGTATAACTAGCAACATTTTAAGTGTATGAGAACAATATTTGACATATATCCCTATTTGTACTCACATTTTGGCACACTTTGTCAGGAATTCTCGCATTGAGGTTGTTTGGTATGATATTACTACATTTCCTGTACTGTTGAATGATTGTGCTGGATGATATGTTTGAGTTATGTATATCTCTCATGGCTTAGTGGTAAATCACTTTATCTATGGTTTGCAGAGTCCTGGGTTTGTACCTGGCAGAGGCTGTTTATGTTGTTGCTGGGCAGAACATGGGGCATTGGATGCAGAGTGATTAAGGCACTTTAAAGCAGTTGGAAGCGGGTTTGCGTGGGTTTGTGCAGAGGTAAGCACTGCTAACTTCTGGTTACAGTCCCTTATACTCAGGTAGCTTCTAAATTGCTTAACCTGTGTGGGCACTGCTTACCCCTGTGCAAACAGGCTTAAACCCATTTACTGCTGCTTAAAACTGCTTACTCACACTTATCCCCGCGCTAATTTCTTTAAAAGAAAAGAAAAAGGGTTGATAGGAAAGTGGTGAAAAAGGGGCATAAAGAGGGAAAGACAGTAGGAAAATAGCTAGGGATGTGCAGTAAGGATGTAGGGAAGGTCCATAGCTGCCCATTTCGTCTACAGCAACATCTATGCATATACACTGAATTTGGAGATAGGTTTGGACACTCAACCCCCTGGGAGAGGGGTGAGGACAACAATTCGTTGTGATGCCAATATTACCAGATCACGTGTCCAGTGGACACATGTGCAAAATGGACAGCTATGTATGGGGCGAGATTTTTTTGTGGGAAGAGATTGCCCTTTTTTTTTCAGGTGGGAGTGGGATGTTGGGGAGGGGTAGTAGGTATAGTTGGGGAGGTAGGTTGGGTAGGTTGACAGACAAGACACACAAGACGCATACAAGGGCAGTATATGACACATGTAGGGGGTAAACACCTTGATGGGGAGGGGTATTGGTATATCGGAAGCCCACAAGCCCCCTAGTGGTAACAGTAGGACTGAGGTCCCCACCCATGGGTAGTCATCACTGCACCTTCACAGCCCCAAAGGTGGCTGTGCTGGGGGCTGAGCCACAGAGCCAGGCTGACTCTGTAATCATGACACATGTCCCTCAAGCTGGCGTAGAAGATCACCGACCTGGTTGTTGATCGCTCTACATACCACGACCCCAACTTGGCAACGGGTGACAGTTGCCTGTCCATGCCCACTCCCGGGGGTGTGAGCCCCATCCCCTGAGTCAGTTCCACCTGAAGGTGGTGCAGGACCAATGGACAGGGAGGTGCGGGGTTGGGCCCCAGACATGCTGGTGCCCAGTTCCTCGGCCAGCTGAGGTAGGACAGGTGGGTGCGCTGGGACTGACCTTCCTAAGCGTGCTATAGTGTTTAGATTTCAACATCATATATGAGTTAGTAATAGTCAACACATTCCAGGGTTGGGTATAACAGCATGCATAAATATTCCCATTAACCCAGACACCATATATGGAACAGTTGCATAGCAAACAAAACACATGCGTATATGGGACCACAGTGGTAATAAGAACAGCATGCAGGTATGTTGATGGCACCATGCCAGCAATGTTGGAATAATTCAATATGACACATGCATGGGAACCATTAGAATTTTTATCAAACAATTGGCCATTATCAGAGTCAGTACATACCAGTTGAGGTGGGTATGTTGATTATTGTTGGAGATAAGGTGGGGGAGAGAAAGATGTCACTTAAGAAGTAGTATATTCCTGTACTCCACATTACTTTCCTAGTCAGTGCTGTTATCTGAACCTTACAAGTCTCACTACACTACCCTATACACCTATATTGGACACTGATATGGCTGTCAACATCATTACACATGAACCAGTTTTACCTGCAGTATAAACCTTTTACATGTATACCTGTGGAGGGAATGTTTGTTAACACTGACTGTTTGTACACATATGGCCAGATTCCGGGTTGATGTTTTGCACAATGCTATCCAACTCTTTCTGCACAGACTATGACCATATGTTGACCACATGCTGGTATGCCTGGACATATCTAGAATATTGCCCTCTTCCACCTTTAGTGTCCTGACACACACATATACATGCTTTCCTACACAGTTATATTATGTAGCACAGTGTGGACAACAGTGAAAAGTGATACTTTATTATTCAGAGAAACTGCAACACTCACAATCCCCTACAATACCAGGGTGGGTGGTACCAGTGCAGGTTATATTGGTCTTTATTTCACAGCACAGTGTTCATATCCAATGTACCTGTGGGAGCAATGTTTGTTAGCACTACCTGACTGTTGCCACACAAGGTCCCAGATTACACATTAGTATTATGCACATACATCTCACTCTGTTACTGTACACACTCTGACCACAGCTTAACAGGTTGGGGTGTAAATGGGACATACATGGCTTCTTAGTCACATAAGGTATTTTGGAGTTGCTAGTGTGCCAGGTTTGTTGTCATAGATCTGTGTCAATCAGTTGTATTTCCTGTTTGCTGCCTATATGTGTGGGATCATTCCACTGATTTCCCAGGGGGACAGGTTGATAGGCATTAGATATGGGCCACTTTAATAGACAGTCTGGACATATCTGTACAGTTGTGGTGTATAATTCTGTATGTAGACTACTACCACTGGCAGGATTCAAACCGTGGCTGTGTGTGCTAATAAAAGAACAGTTCACATCTCAGTTGCATGTGCGATTTGTGTTTTGTTGTCTGCATTTCCCCATTTACTGTCTATGTGTGTCTCAGTTGTACTAAATGGCCTCTGGGGATTACACCTGTCATATACAGGCATTCCTACACATTCACATTATGGTGCATGATGTGGGTAACAGTGCTTAATACTACAGTACTATTACATGATTGCAAATCTACATTACCATATGATACCAGAATATACACATACAATCCAGCAGTTAGATCTGCTTTGTCAGGGTATTACACTTTTATTGCCATACTAACAATATGAGACTCTTCCTGCCATATTCTCTAGTGTATGCAGTACTTGCCTTGAACAATACAGGTTTTATACTAGCAATTACTTTACTACTACTTTTATTTTTATTTCCTATGACAGTAAAAGCATGAGTATTACTAACCTGGCTTGAGTCGCAACAGTGCCAGGTGGCAGATGTGGGCCTCCTGGTTCGTGGCCCACTCCATTGCAGCTGTGGGGGACATAAGAGGAATATTTATCCATACCTATCCATGGTATACCTGAGCTGGCAATTATTAAACAGGTAGTGGACTAATACATACACATGGCTGGGACATCCCCTGATGCTCTAACCTCTTGGAGCCACTCCTCCAAGAGGTCCCCCTTCCACTGCTTCAGGTCAGCATAGTGGTGCCTGACCTGCTCACCAGTTTGGGGTATGCCAGTGGCACTGGTGAGGTCA